>NC_069503.1:894611457-894788957 GCF_027579735.1 Bombina bombina | reverse complement strand
GCTGTAAATCAATAAGGGCAGAAGAGTAAGCCCTTCCCATATGACCTCCTCATCTCACCCATTGCCTAGGATAAAGTGTAGAGCACAATTTAACCCCATGACTACCAAACTGCAGTTCTCTCTGGTAGCCAAGGTAGCTCCACATGTTATCTTGTTCTGGCAACAGTACAGTTAACACTGAGTTCAGCTGCCTGTTAGTTGTATAACAGTGTGCACGCACCACTTGCCACACTGTTATAAACCAGTAATGCTCTGCACTGTCACCACGCCACCGGCAGAAGCAGGGAAATGTAAAGCAACTATCAGTGATCGGCTGAAAACTTTTGCCACACAAGTTCCTGCTTCAGCCTGCAATAAATTCTGCAGCTCCTACAAGAACAGTGTGGCAAGTGGTGTGTGCACACAGTTATACCACTAACAGGCAGCCGTTCAGGAACACAGGAGACGATGTGAGGGGGGGTCCAGGACACCATCATTTGTTTGCCAGCAAGCCCAGCATTAAACCTTAGGGAGACAGAAGGAACATGTATACTGGATTAGGGTTTGGCAGTGTCTTACATATCAAGTTATATCTGCAGCTCTAACTCTGTCCCTCAGCACGCCACTCTGAAATAATTTGCAGCTTGCTCAAACTTAAACATTTGCATGTCCAGTCACGGTGAGCCAGTATGGGGGGGAGGGGCATATGTGGTGCGCACTATTAGCCCATTTTGCAGAGGCAGTGCAATTACAGGTATACCCCGCTCATACAGCGGGTTAGGGACCGGAGCCCCGCTGTAAAGTGAAAACCGCCTTAAAGTGAAACAAGGCAGTTTTAGCTTTCTTTTCACTTGCCAGTGTATTTAAAAACTTAAAAACATGTTTTAATTAACTTATATTAGGTGTGCAATAGTGCTAAGTTTAGTTTAACACTCGCACAGCACAGTATTCAATAAATACTGTACCTGTAAAATAGTGACAATTACTGTAGTACAATTTGCCAGACTATGGCACTGAGACACAGATTACACTGTAATGCTGTAAAATGGTGAACTAAGCATAATAAAATGGTGCCAGTCACTTTTCTCGCAATCTCACAAAGATTACAGCAATGTTTTAAAATCCTTGGAGGTTGAACTTCAGCTCCACAAAGCGCTGTATTAGCGAAGCGCTGTAAAGTGAAGCACTGTAAAGTGAGGTATACCTGTATTAAGTAAAAATAAATACATTACCATGTTGCTGCTGCAACATGGCCCCCTGGTCTAAATTGCTCGTCTCCTGCTGGGATGCCCTAAGGCCACTTGGGTACTTTAAGTATCAGGACAGGCCCCATGCTTTTGACTGACTGGTGGGAGGGGCTTAGCTAACCTGGTCAGCCCCGGGCCCAGATAACTTGACGGCCCACCGGGACTTTGCCCGGCATGCCCTATGGCCAGTCCGGGCCTGGAGTCAGCAGAAGCTTAGCTACAAGGTAATTACAGAGGTAAAAAGTATATTTCTATAACAGTGTTGGTTATGTAAAACTGGGGAATGGTAAATAAAGGGATTATTTATCTTTTTAAACAATAACATTTTTGGTGTTTACTATCCCTTTAACAAAAAAACCTAACAGCCGAAAACAAGGTATTAACAAAAAAAAAAAAAATGCCCACACGAAGTATTAACAAAAAAAACACCTAACCACCCGCATGAAATATTAACAAAAAAAATCTCATTGCCCACAAGAAATAATAACAAAAAAACCTAACTGCCCGCACAAAGTATTAACAAAAAAATCCATAAACGCCCGCACAAAGTATTAAGAAAAAAACACCTAACCGCCCACACAAAGTATTAACAAAAAAAAATTAACCGCCCGCACAAACTATTAACAAAAAACCCTAACCGCCCACAAGAAATATTAACAGCACCTAACGCAAAATGTACCTCTAAACCGCCAACCCCCACATCACAAAATAATAAAGTAATTAACCCCTAATCCACAAATTAAAATACGTACCCTTAAACCGCCAAACCCCCACAACACAAAATACATAATTATACTATTAACATCGAAACCGCATAAACCTCCACAATGCCAACTACCTAATTACAATATTAATCCCTAAACCGTAGGCTGACCATATGTCCCGTTTTGAAAGGGACAGTACCGTTATTTTATGTTTTTTCCCCTGTCCCGTCGTTTCTTTATTAATAGTCATTTTGTCCCGTTTTGAGGGTTATCAGACCGTGCGGGCAGCGCAAGTTTAATTTTTTATTGCACACACACCACTTAATTTTTTTTTTAAACTCCCCGCCGGCGGGGAGGGCAGTTTTTTAAAAAACTATTTTTTTTTAACTGCTGCTGGGTTGGGGTTGGGTTGCCATACCCACATGATCCACAGCATGCAGCCTTCATGCAGTCTTCATGCAGTCTTAGCAGTCTATGCCGCTCGCGCTCTTCAAAATTAGGGGCGTGTGATTGATGGATGTGATCTAATGGAGGGAACCTTCGTCTTTAGAATGGTTATTGGATAAGTAATTTTATTTCCCTTAACAACAGTTATAATAAAAAACATGTTATAGGGTGTCTTTATAAGTCAGAACATTTGTGCTTTATTTTTATATAAATTTGCCAATTTTCTGTGTGCATCAAATTTAAAGTAAAAATAATTTCATATACATGATACATCAGCCCATGGAGTGTGAGAAGTTTATTATATGGTGTAGAAAGACCAAAATTTGCTGTGTAAATTTGTTTCATCAGACAAATATTCATTGTACAATCATGATGAAATACAGTCCCCCTCTAGCTCTACGTCTACCTAAAACATTTTGTATGAGTTCTTCTGTCACTGAAGGATAATTGTTGGCTCAATAGTTTAAATTCATGTCATAAAAGTTAACTTTTGTTAAAATCTTCCTTTTTTTCATATAATTAAAGAATATTAACCCCGTCCCGTTTTTGACTGCTCAATGTCCCGTTTTTGTCTCAAGGAAATATGGTCAGCCTACTAAACCGCCAACCCCCCACAACCCCCCGCAATGCAAAAAAATCTATCTAATCACTAACCCCCCTAACCTAAAACCCCATAAATTAACCCCAATTATTTAACAAGATTTAACATTAAATTTAAAAAAAAATAATATTACAAAAAACAAACACTAAAATTACAAAAAAAATTAAAAATTCTAAAATTACAGAAAAAAATAAACGTAATTATCCAAAATAAAAAACCTAAACTAATACCCCTATAATAAATCCCCCCAAAATAAAAAAAACCCTAAGCTAACACTAAACTACCTATAACCCTTAAAAGGTTAAACAGCTCTTTTATCTAAAATGTACCCCTAACAGTTAAACCCCCCACCCAACCAACTCCCCAAAATAACAAAATCTAAGTCTAAAAAAACTCAAGATACGCATTGCCCCTAAAGGGGCATTTGTATAGGCATTGTTATCAGCTATTTTCCTGCCAATTAAAATTAAAAAGCCCTAATATAAAAAAAAATTAACACTAAACTACCAATAGCCCATAAAAGGGCCTTTTGCAGTGTATTGCCCTAAAGCGATCAGCTCCTTTAACCTAAATAAAGTACTAATTACCCCCTAAAAGTAAAACCCCCCCACCCACACAACCCCCAAAATAAAAAAAAACTAACTATAAAAAAACCTGAGCTATCCATTGCCCCTAATGGGGCATTTGTATGGGCAATCAGCTCCTTTGCTGTCCATTAAAAAATAAAAAATAAATCCCTAATCTAAAAAAATAAATAAAAAAAAGAAAAGAAAAAAAAACCTAAGTCTAACCCCGAAATAGGTAATCACGGTTCCTGAAGTCCGCGGAAAGGTCTTCTTCCAGATGGCTCCAACTTCATCTAGCGCGGGGACATCTATCTTCATCCGGAGAGATGGTAGCACATAGCGGAAGTGAAAATGTCGCTGCCTGGAAGAAAACCTTCACCGCCGAACTTCAGGAACTGTGAGTGCCTATTTCAGGGTTAGAGGTTTTTTTTTTGGGGGGGTGGTATTATTTTTTTTTAGATTAGGGATTTTTTTATTTTTTTCATTAGCAGCAAAAGAGCAAAAGCAAAAGAGCTGTTTAATTCAGGGCAATACCCTACAAAAGGCCCATTTAAGGGCTATTGGTAGTTTATTGTTAGATTAGGGGGTGTTTTTATGTTTGGGGGGAGTTATTTTTATAGGGGTATTAGATTAGGTTTAATTTTTTTAGTTTTGATAATTTCATTTATTTTTTTTAGTATTTTAAATAGACTTCCCTCTGGGCAGGCTTATCGCATAGTAAACACATAAATTCATATGTACACATATGTAAATATATATATATATATATATATATATATATGGGCATTGGAGCCCTTCGCAGTTAAGTAGATGAAAACATGTAAAACCATATTTATGCAATATTCATATTTAATTAAGGTTTTAACTATGTATTTGGTGTAAATATTTTCCATTCCAATGTTCTGCACATAGCAGAATATGTTCTATGTATTGTTAAATATATATTCCTATATATATTTGTATATATCTATACATATATATATATATATTGTACCAAAAACATCAGATATATGTAAAAATATGTATTTATAAATAAATAGAACATATTCTGCTGTGTGAAGAACATTACAATTTGAAATATTCATATTTTCATGTTGGGTTGCCTGCGAGTAGGGTGTTATTCCACTTTTTTTCTCCATTGACTCCTATGGAAGAATACATGAACGTGCACACAATATTCGAAGTTTGTCTTTTTGCTCTCATGGGGTTAGCATGTGAGCGAAAACAGTTTATTTTCAACTCATAATACGAGCACAACCCGACGAGCACAAAAATCTTACTTCTATGCAATTAACGCTCGAGCGGGAGAGTTAATTAGCGTTTCACTTGTAATCTGGCCCTCAATATTTTAAAAGTTTTTTTTCCCAATATTTCCAATTATTGATTGAAAAGGCACCAAGTGGTTTGGCAAGATATATATCTAAAACAAGAAGAAGTCTACAGGTTTCATTTAGAAGTGGCTGCAACTTAGCTCATCTTCTAAAATGAGATTTTAACAGTTCTTACACTGTAAACCGTGAAACCGCTCCATTGTAATAATTTAGCAGTAAAAATGTTGTGCTTTAAATGAGGATCATGTCTGTGTGATCCGGCTTTCGGAAGGAACCACTCTCTTGTGACCGGGCATTTTCATGACAGGTCTTTGAAAAGGAACCAAGGCTTTGTGACTGAGCTTTTAAATGGGATCACACCTTAGTGACCAGGATTTCAATAATGAACAAGTTTTGTCTTTGTGATCACAAAAGCGCATTCCCATTTGAAATCCTGGTCACAAAGGTTCTGTTCATTTATAAGCCCAGTCAAGATGGGGCAATGGCTTTTCAAAGCTTGTTCGTGAAGGCGCAATTCCGTTTAAAACCCATATATGAAAACGCCTGTACTGAACGTGACAATCACAACAATGCGAGTGTGAATTAGAAACAAACATTTACAGAAAGTGATTGGGAGATGGCATTTCTAGATGTTAGGGTCCTGATTTCCATTTTCACCGTTTTCCAGAAGATCCCCTTAATTGAACTGTTTGGTGGTCCCCAAGGCTACAACAGATTTATTTTTTGTAAGCAAAAAAATAAAAGCAGATGCCCAACTGCTTTTAGCATTCCTATAACAATCATTTTAGTATAATTTATTTTATCCATATAGATCAATCTTACCTATTCTTACCTACGTCACCCTACTTCAGTACAATAACTTCACTCCTGGGTATATAGTCATATATCAGCAAATGCTAGATTAGAGATTCGAAGATACTTGGGTATTTATCACATTCTTATAAATTATTTAATATAATTTTACAAATATTTTTTAAAAATTGCACAGACAAAACTGCCATCAGTAACATTAGTTTAAAGGGACATGAAACTCAAAATGTTCTATTATGATTTAGACAGAGCATACATTTGTAAACAACTTTCAATTTACTTCTAATTCCAATTTTGCTTTATTTTCTAGGCGTATTTTCTTTAAGGAGCAGAAATGAACTATTGGGAGCAAGCTGAACACATTGGTAAGCCAATCACAAGAGGCATTTATGTGAAGCTACCAATCAGCAGCTAGTTCCCAGCTCCTAAATTTACTTAGGCATGCTTTTCAACAAAGAATACCAAGAGAACAGAGCAAACTAGATCAAATAAGTCAGTTGGAAAGTTGTGTTTACAATTGTATCTGAATTATGAGTTTAATTCCCCTTTAAAGGATAGGAAAGTCAAAAACTTGCATGATTCAGATAGAGCATATCATTTTAAGACACTTTTAAATTCACCTCTATTTTCATATGTGCTTTGTTCTTTTGGTATCCCTTGTTAAAAAATAATATGCACATATCCTACACTAGTGGGAGCTGCTGCTAATTGGTGCCTGCACACATTTGTCTTTTGTGATTGGCTAACTAGATGTGTTTATCTTGCTGCCAGTAGTGAAATGATGTTCCTTCAGCAAAAGATAACAAGAGAATGAAGCACATTTGATTATGGAAATAAATTGGGCAGTTTTTTTACAAATGTATGTTCTATCAAAATTATGAAAGAAAATTTTAGGTTTCCTGTTTTTTTAAGTGCATACTATCTTAATTGCAATGTTAATATGCTCTGAATTCGCCTTTTTGGTACCGCATGTAATACTATAATACTGTACTAGGATTAAACAAAGTCCCATATGCTTTGGATTTACCTGAAACTCATCTTCCTGACCAGGCAAAAATAACTGTTCATTATCATCCTTTCCAAGAATGATTGGCCCAATTGTACCTTTGTTTCCATACACCCAGAGAGTGACATTAGCCAATGTTCCAGCACTGCCTGTTAGCACAGATACCTTCCACACGTATGAGGACTGGGAAGTATCCAGCTGCCTTCTGGGTTCTAATGAATCTGTGTAAAAAAATGTTCATGCTGTTACCATACAGAAATATGACATAGCTGTGCATCCTAATTTGACTCACTTTTATAACAACATGTTAAAATATTATATAATAATAATGTCTTAAATAGAAAGACCACTGGAGACTATTGTAAAAAATCTATGCAAGGTTTATCAGGGAATAGTTTTATCTTACTGTTACATTTTCAACACTTATTCACCAGTAGTCAGGATATTTCAATTCAAAATACTCCAACTTTGTTGCTATTGTGAGCACACATTTTTTTAGAATAATAAAAGATGTAATGCAATAAATATATAGAAGACTCATCGGTGTAGATTTACTATATGTCAAGCTGACATGATTCGTTATAGCAAATCATGTAAGCTCGACATCGCTAAATGCTGACAATATACGCTGTCATCATTTATCATTGCACAAGCATAGCTAGTGAATGCTTGTGCAATGCCACCCCCTGCACCCTGGTGGCCAATCGGCCCCTAGCAGGAGCTGTCAATCAATAAATCGGGTTGCGATGATTTCAATCCGCCACCTAAAAGATGGTGGACAGGTTAAGGAGCAGCGGTCTTATAACTGCTGCTTCTTAATTAACTAGATGGAGCCCATCTAGTTAACAATAATTTTATATTATTATTATTCTATTACACCAGCACAGTACATTTTATGGGGCATATTTATCAAGCTCGGTATGGAGCTTGAGGCCCCTTGTTAAAAAGACTGCTGCTCCATAACTTGTCCGCCTGCTCTGAGGCAGCGGACAGAAATCAACCGAATCAAATACAATTGGGTTGATTGACACCCCCTGCTAGCGGCTGATTGGTGTTTGCTGTCGGCATTTATCGATGTGCAGCAATGTGCAGCGGACATGATACGCTGCTTAGTATCATGTCCGCTCACATTGTTAAATATGCCCCTATATGTGGTATTGATAATGTATTTGTTTAAATAGTTCTACAGCAAAAAATATTGCTATGTTCTACCTATATTGTAAATTTGTGATTATTCAGACCAAGGTATGCACTTATAGGGAACTACATTTAACATAACGTTTGACAACAACCAAGCAATAATGGTAATGTTAATCAGAGATATTTGATGCATGTGTAGAATGGCTGAGCTAGATTTTCTTTCAGCTTTCAGTTTTAGATGCAGGTGTTTTATTTAGTAGCCGGATTGTTAGCCGATGGACATTTGGCAGACGGACATTTGGCAGACAGACATTTGGCAGACGGATATTTGGCCGACGGATAATAGTCCGACACACAAGTGGCTGTCAGATAACAGTCCGGCCACGAGATAGGTAGATAGATAGATAGATAGATAGATTTGATTGATTGATAGATGATAGATAGATAGATAGATAGATAGATTAGATAGATAAATATATGCAATAAATAGATAAATTCAATAGATTCAATAGATAGATATATAAATAGATAGATTCGATAGATAGATAGATAGATAGATAGATAGATAGATAATTCCACAGACAGAGAATTACAAGACGTGTGGGCTGGGACCCATGGTTAGGTTCCCAGAGGTGGTTGCGGCACCCGAGGGTCTGATTAGAACAGAGCACTCCGGAGCGTATCTGCCCTCGGCTGAACTCGGAACATGCTTCGGCATTCTGTCCGTCGGCCAAATGTCCGGCGGACAGAATGCTGTCGGCTAAAATTCCGTCAGCATTTTGTCAGAGCACTGTTTTATTTTGTGAGATTTCACAAAGAAATGTTCCAAATGGTTTCTGATTTTGGAAAATAATGTACAGAAGGCAAGAAGATAGCAGCTGTAGTTGTATAGTCTTAGATTGAGCTTTTGTAGGTGTTATTAAAGGGACACTGAACCCAAATTTTTTCTTTTGTGATTCAGATAGAGCATACAATTTTAAGCAACTTTCTAATTTACTCCTATTATCAATTTTTATTTGTTCTCTTGCTATCTTTATTTGAAAAAGAAGGCATCTAAGCTTTTTTTGGTTCAGTACTCTGAACAGCACTTTTTTATTGGTGGATGAATTTATCCACCAATCAGCAAGGACAACCGAGGTTGTTCACCAAAAATGGGCCAGCATCTAAACTTACATTCTTGCATTTCAAATAAAGATACCAAGAGAATGAAGAAAATTTGATAATAGGAGTAAATTAGAAAGTTGTTTAAAATTGCATGCTCTATCTAAATCACGAAATAAAAAAATTGGGTTCAGTGTCCCTTTAATGATTGTGCTGTTCTGCAATAAAATTGAGTATATATTTTTCACTTTGAAAGAGGTTTTTCGAATTCCTGGAGATTAATAAATTATGGACTCATTTCCACAGCCTCATAAAAATTTGCTGTGCTTGTGCAATACAGTAATAGTGATAAAAATGAATGTTGGTATTAGCTCCTAAATGATGACAATGTACTCTGTAAGTCGCTGGTCATTAAGGGGTTAATGAGATGATGTTTCTATACATTTTCTGCATTATATAATTTAGTATTCTCAATAATGTGTGCACCATTTTGACGTTAAATATCCCCACAACTGGTGAACCAGTGTTGAAAATCTAACACGTAGATGAGCCTATTCGACGATAAACTTTGTATTTAGTTTGACTGCATTCTCCAGGATATTTGGTTTTCAAGTAAGAGGAGCTAAGTTTTAACATACCAAGAAAAAGAGCTACATTTGATAACATAAAATAAATTAGAAAGGTTTTTTTTGTTTTGTTATTGTACTCACTGTCTGAATTGTGAAATTGACTTCTACTGTATGTCCCTTAAATCATTAAAAAAGCATTTGTGAAAATAAACTGTTGCATAGCAAAGCATTTATAAAAATAAAGTGTTGCATAGCTAAGCATTTCTGAAAATAAAGGGCTACATAGCCATTTGCAAAGTGCTCATAGACTTTTTATTCTACAATCTCTCTATTGGCAAGATACCCATGTGGGTATTTTGGTGCTGGTTGGACTATGCAGGTCAAGGGAACTAATAGGCTGGGGGGGGGAGGGGGGGAGGTTCCTTGTGACAGTGGGCCAGGTGGTCTGGTGTGATCAGGGAGAGAGGCTGCAGTGGTTGAGCATCTACATCAGATATAACTGCTTTTATTTAACAATAGGATTAGACTGTTTCTATCAGGCAACCTGTATTTAGGTTTATAGGACTGTAAGTTGCTTATTGGTGTTGTAATTACTAAAGTGCCCATTTATCAAGCTCCGTATGGCCGTGTTTCTGGCGAGCCTTCAGACTCGCCAGAAACACCAGTTATGAAGCAGCGGTCTAAAGACCGCTGTTCCATAACCTGTCCGCCTGTTCTGAGGAAGCAGACTTAACTTGTGTGAAATCAACCCAATCGAATATGATCAGGTTGATTGACACCCCCTGCTAGCGGCCGATTGACCGCAAATCTGCAGGGGGTGGCGTTGCACCAGCAGTTCACAAGAGCTGCTGATGCAATGCTGAATGTGGAGAGCGTATTGCTCTCCGCATTCGGCGATGTCTGTCGGACATGATCCGCTGATCGGATCATGTCGGGCAGGCATTTAATAAATAGGCCCCTAAGGTAGGGTGGGAGAGGGTATTTCTGATGGGTGCAAACGAAGAAGTGACGGTCCTGGCAGCTTCCGTATCTCACAGTGCTAAACCGGAAGTGAACCCGGTAAGTAAAGGTCAATCCCTCCAAGGAAACGGAGAGCCGTAGCCGTGGCGAAACCGAGCCACCAAGCAATAAGTACAGAGAGAACAAAAAGGCAGGCTCTGCACACAGGAATCCAGAATAAAAAATATTTTTTAATGAAAAAAGTTTAAAAAATACAATAGCAGCCACATACGCTGAGTGCACAAAAAAGGTGAACAAGGCAGGTAGACAAACTGACACTGATGTCTGACTAGTTTCACGCCTTCCCACAACGCTTATTCATAGACATATGGTATGTGATAGGTAGGTGCTTTAAATAGGAGAAGCCAGCCTATGATTGGCTAATCAATATATTAGATTTAAAGAAATAGCTGCTTCTTTCATAAAAGACCTTAAGCAAACAACCTATACTACATGATCACAAATATATATTAAAAACAAAAACATAATATAAATGTTAATAAATATCTCAAATAAATAAATTTGCAAAATGTAATAAATAACGCCTAGATTTAGAATTCTGCGTTAGCCGTCCAAACTAGCGTTAGGGGGTCCTAACGCTGGTTTTTACCGCCCGCTGGTATTTAGAGTCAGTCAGGAAAAGGTCTAACGCTCACTTTCCAGCCGCGAATTTCCATACCGCAGATCCCCCTACGCCAATTGCGTATCCTATCTTTTCAATGGGATCTTTCTAACGCTGGTATTTAGAGTCTTGGCTGAAGTGAGCATTAGAAATCTAACGACAAGACTCCAGCCGCAGAGAAAAGCCAGGAGTTAAGAGCTTTCTGGGCTAACGCCGGTTCATAAAGCTCTTAACTACTGTGCTCTACAGTACACTAACACCCATAAACTACCTATGTACCCCTAAACCGAGGCCCCCCCACATCGCCGCCACTCTATTAATTTTTTTTAACCCCTAATCTGCCAACTGCACACCGCCGCCACCTACATTATCCCTATGTACCCCTAATCTGCTGCCCCTAACATCGCCGACCCCTACATAATATTTATTAACCCCTAATCTGCCCCCCCAACGTCGCCGCTACCTACCTACAATTATTAACCCCTAATCTGCCGACCGGACCTCACCGCTACTATAATAAATGTATTAACCCCTAAAGCTAAGTCTAAACCTAACCCTAACACCCCCCTAAATTAAATATAATTTTAATCTAACTAAATAAATTAAATCTTATTAAATAAATTATTCCTATTTAAAGCTAAATACTTCCCTGTAAAATAAATCCTAACCTAAGTTACAATTAAACCTAACACTACACTATCAATAAATTAATTAAATAAACTATCTACAATTATCTACAATTAAATCAACTAAACTAAATTACAAAAACAAACAAACACTAAATTACAAAAACAAACAAACACTAAATTACAAAAAATAAAAAAAGATTACAAGAATTTTAAACTAATTACACCTACTCTAAGCCCCCTAAAATAAAAAAAATGTCCTACCCTATTCTAAAATAAAAATTTAACAGCTCTTTTACCTTACCAGCCCTTAAAAGGGCCTTTTGCGGGGCATGCCCCAAAGAATTCTGCTCTTTTGCCTGTAAAAAAAAACATACAATACCCCCCCAACATTACAACCCACCACCCACATACCCCTAATCTAGCCCAAACCCCCCTTAAATAAACCTAACACTAAGCCCCTGAAGATCTCCCTACCTTGTCTTCACCATGCCGGGTATCACCGATCCGTCCAGAAGAGGATCCGAAGTCTTCATCGTATCCGGCAAGAAGAGCTCCTCCAGGGGGTCCAAAGTCTTCCTCCTATCTGGGCAGAAGAGGACATCCGGACCGGCAGACATCTTCATCCAAGCAGCATCTTCTATCTTCTTCCATCCGGCACGGAGAGGGTCCATGTCAAGATGGCGTCCCTCGGAACAGCCAATAGAATGCGAGCTCAATCTGATTGGCTGATTGAATCAGCCAATCGGATTGAACTTCAATCTGATTGGCTGATTCCATCAGCCAATCAGATTATTCCTACCTTAATTCCGATTGGCTGATAGAATCCTATCAGCCAATCGGAATTCGAGGGACGCCATCTTGGATGACGTCATTTAAAGGAACCTTCATTCGTCGGGAGTTCGTCGTGGAGGAAGGATGTTCCGCATCGGCGGGATGAAGATGGAGCCGGAAGAAAGAAGATTGAAGATGCCGCTTGATAGAAGACTTCAGCCAGATGGAAGACCTCTTCAGCCCCCGCTTGGATGAAGACTTCAGCCAGATGATGGACCTCTTCAGCCCCGCTTGGATGAAGACATCGCCCGGATTGGATGAAGAATTCGGCTCGGCTGAGTGAAGACGACTCAAGGTAGGAAGATCTTCAGGGGGGTAGTGTTAGGTTTTTTTAAGGGATGTTAGAATAGGGGTGTGTGGGTGGTGGGTTGTAATGTTGGGGGGGTATTGTATGGTTTTTTTTTACAGGCAAAAGAGCAGAATTCTTTGGGGCATGCCCCGCAAAAGGCCCTTTTAAGGGCTGGTAAGGTAAAAGAGCTTTACAATTTTTATTTTAGAATAGGGTAGGGCATTTTTTTTATTTTGGAGGGCTTTGTTATTTTATTAGGGGGCTTAGAGTAGGTGTAATTAGCTTAAAATTGTTGTAATATTTTTATAATGTTTGTAAATTATTTTTTTATTTTTTGTAACTTAGTTCTTTTTTTATTTTTTGTACTTTAGTTAGTGTATTTATTTGTATTTATTTGTAGGTATTTGTATTTAATTTATTTAATGATAGTGTAGTGTTAGGTTTAATTGTAACTTAGGTTAGGATTTATTTTACAGGTAATTTTGTATTTATTTTAACTAGGTAGCTATTAAATAGTTATTAACTATTTAATAAATATTCTACCTAGTTAAAATAAGTTGCCTGTAAAATAAATATTACTCCTAAAATAGCTACAATATAATTATTATTTATATTGTAGCTATATTAGGGTTTATTTTACAGGTAAGTATTTAGATTTAAATAGGAATAATTTATTTAATAAGATTTATTTTATTTCGTTAGATTTAAATTATATTTAACTTAGGGGGGTGTTAGGGTTAGGGTTAGACTTAGCTTTAGGGGTTAATACATTTATTAGAGTAGCGGCGAGGTCCGGTCGGCAGATTAGGGGTTAATACTTGAAGTTAGGTGTCGGCGATGTTAGGGAGGGCAGATTAGGGGTTAATACTATTTATTATAGGGTTTTTGAGTCGGGAGTGAGGCGGATTAAGGGTTAATACATTTATTATAGTAGCGGTGAGGTCCGCTCAGCAGATTAGGGGTTAATAATTGTAGGTAGGTGGCGGCGACGTTGGGGGCAGCAGATTAGGAGTTAATACATATAATATATGGGGTCAGCGGTGTTAGGGGCAGCAGATTAGGGGTACATAGGGATAACGTAGGTTGCGGCAGTGTACGGAGCGGCAGATTAGGGGTTAATAGTATAATGCAGGGGTCAGCGATAGCGGGGGCAGCAGATTAGGGGTTAATAAGTGTAAGGTTAGGGGTGTTTAGACTCGGGGTACATGTTAGGGTGTTAGGTGCAGACTTAGAAAGTGTTTCCCCATAGGAAGAAGAGGTCCAGAAGAGGGTCCGAAGTCTTCATCCTATCCGGCAAGAATAGGGCATCCGGACCGGTAGACATCTTCATCCAGGCGGCATCTTCTATCTTCTTCCATCCAGCGCGGAGCGGGACCATCTTGAAGCAGCCGACGCGGATCCATCCTCTTCTAACGACCTCCTAAGTCCGAGTGAAGGTTTGGGGTGTAAGGTTAGGGGTGTTTAGACTTGAGGTACATGTTAGGGTCAGGGTGTTAGGTGCAGACTAAGGAAACAATGGGGCTGCGTTAGGAGCTGAACACTGCTTTTTTGCAGGTGTTAGGTTTTTTTTCAGCTCAAACTGCCCCATTGTTTCCTATGGGGAAATCGTGCACGATCACGTTTTTGAAGCTGGCCGCGTCCGTAAGCACCGCTGGTATTTAGAGTTGCAGTGGCGGTAAATATGCCTGTACGCTCCCTTTTTGGAGCCTAACACAGCCCTTCTGTGAACTCTAAATACCAGCGGTATTTAAAAGGTGCGGGGGAAAAAAACATATTGAAAAAACATAATATGACATTAGGTCCAAATAATCAAAAAAGAAAAAAATAGACCTATTGTCTGAGGGGTAGGTTCCTTATTTGAACCTTTGGGGGCATGGTTAGATGGAGTTTTACAACCCTTGGCACAAAAACAATTGTCTTATCTTAAAGACAGTTCACAACTTATCAAAATTTTGGATACTGTCACATGGAAAGATAATTTTTCGTGGGCAGTCATTAATGTATGTGCCCTCTTCACTTGTATCCCGCAACATTTGGGCATAAAAGCTGTAGTGTTTTTTTTTAACAGAGAGATGGATCTGGTTGACAACGTAAAACAATATGTGGGAGATGTTTTGATGTTTCTTCTCTCCCATAATTATTTTTTGTTTGACGGTGTGTTTTACAACCAAATCTGTGGCACTGCCATGGGGGCAAAATTTGCCCCGCCTTTGCTAACTTATATGTCTCTTGGTGGGAGCTTTCACACATCTACAGTATTCAAAACCTATGGCTAGAGGACATCCTTATATATGTCCGCTATATTGATGACCTGTTGGTCATCGTCAAAAAGCCTTTGGATGACAGGGAGTTTGAGAAATTTTTAGGTTATATTAACAAGAATCTGTTTAACCTTCAATTTACTGGTACACATAGTACCAATAGTGTCAATTATCTTGACTTAACCCTACAGGCTAGCCACAATACTATAGTTACTAGGACCTATCGAAAAGAAACAGCTGGCAATACCATTTTGCACGCTGCTTCTCAGCATCCTAAACATGTGGTAAAAGCAATACCCCGTGCCCAATTCATCAGACTTCGTAGAAATATGAAGTCAGATGAAATTTATGAGTCTCAATCTTTAGAACTTAAAAATAGGCTAATAAACAGAGGTTATAATGCCAATACCCTTGAAAATGCTGAAGAGAAGTCAAAAAATATCATCCACCATCAAAAGTCCATAGTGAGGATAAAAACTCCAATTCTAGCTTTAAAGATGCTATAGTGTTTACAACTGCCTATTCTAAACAATATAACAACAACATTTGCATATCTTGTTAGGGGATGAGGTTTTAAAACCATTTATTAATAATATCAGATTTGTGCCTAAGAAATCCATGACTCTAGGACAAAAATTATCGCCAAGCTTAGTAACTAGAACTAATACTGACAAACAAAATTGGTTATATAAAACTGGTAATTTCAGATGTGGAAAACGTAATTGCCATATGTGCGCACATATACAGGAGGGTAATCAGTTTTCTAGCAGTAACACAGAGAATGTTTATAATATACATTTCTATGCAAACTGTGGTACCAAATTGGTGGTTTACATGCTCACCTGTAATTTATGTCAGTTACAATATACAGGTCAAACCTCTAGGGAGATCCGCAAAAGGTTTAATGAACATACTAGGGATGTCAAGAATTATAATAAGAGTTCAGCAGTTGCCAATCATTTCAATGGATATCATTTCACAAATGTAGCAAATATGAACATAAAAATAATTGATGTTGCCACTATTCCTAGAGGAGGAAATACATTTAAAATGTTAGAAAAGAAAGAGTTGTTTTGGATGCTTAAGTTGCATACTTGTTCCCCATCTGGTATGAATTGTGATTGTGACATCAATTATTTCATTGACATCTAATAGGTCTTGTATTAATATACATTAACATATTTCCTTATTTTCTTATTTTCTTATTTTTTTATTATTTGGACCTAATGTCATATTATGTTTTTTCAATATGCTTTTTCATGTTATTTATTTTGCCCCTTTTTCATATATAATAACATATACACATATAGGTGGTATTTATTTACTTATTTATTTAATTTTGCAAATTCATTTATTTGAGATATTTATTAACATTTGTAATGTTTACTTAAGTTAGGTTTGTTTTTGTTTTTAATATATATTTGTGAGTATGTAGTATAGGTTGTTTGCTTAAGATCTTTTATGAAAGAAGCAGCTATTTCTTTAAATCTAATATATTGATTAACCAATCATAGGCTGGCTTCTCCTATTTAAAGCACCTACTATCACATACCACATGTCTATGAATAAGCATCGTGGGAAGGCATGAAACTAGTCAGACATCAGTGTCAGTTTGTCTACCTGCCTTGTTCACCTTTTTTGTGCACTCAGCGTATATGGCTGCTATTGTATTATTTAAACTTTTTTCATTAAAAAATCATTTTTATTCTGGATTCCTGTGTGCAGAGCCTGCCTTTTTGTTCTCTCTGTACTTATTTCTGATGAGTATTGGTTGACTTTTGTAAATGTTGAGATGTTAAAATACTATCCTATTCATTAATTATTATGCCAGCATACAATGTTAAAGTGTCACATAAGGGTTAAAATATGTTTCTTGATGCTGACTAACAGGAAAAGCTGTAGGCATAATATATATTTTATGTGTAGAAGAGAAAAAATTACAAAAGCAAAATAGTCCTATAGATCTTTGGCAAGATAAAACTACTATATATTTATTTTTAGCAAAAAGTAAATGTTTGTTAGCAAAATTATAATATTGTTCACACCAATTTTTATGATGTTATATAATGTGATGTAAACTGACTTTGGAGTCACTTGGGAAATGTTATCAGACTAATAACTGATGGGTATATCCTAAGTCTGGATAAATTCATAACCTATAAACACAGGCAGGGAAATTCAAAATGCATAACAGCTGCCTCCATTATATTATCTGTCTGATATTTTTTTTCCTTCTTTTCTGCTGTGTAGAATTTATAGGAAAAAAAGCTATGAAAAAAGGAAAACTTAAACTGACTTATAGCTAGATTTTCCAGGCAGATACAAATTGGTATTTACATCTTTTATTTTCTGGTTCTGGCTTAAGGCAGGTGTTGGTCAAAACAAAAGTAAATTGGTATTTGTATCTTTCTTTTTTCTGTTTTTAAAATTCATATTGAAAATTTAAATAAAGATATTAACTTTGAATCAATGTACATTGGTCAATCAAGGGTAGAAAAAAACTGTTTAGTTTTGCAGATGATTGGTGCAGCCACCAATCAGTAGCTACTGAGAATATTTAGATATGATTTTTAATAAAGGATATCAAAAGAATAAATTAGATTTTAGATGTGAATTGGAAAGTTATTTAAAATTGCATGCTCTTTCTAAATCATGAAAGAAAACATATGGGTTTCATGTCCCTTTAAATGGTGTCTTGGAAAACTGGTCAACTTAGTAAACATCTGATTTTAGTCTAAAGGATTGTAACAGAAACTCTTGCCAGATAACAAAATGCTTGCTCTGATTATGAGATCTAGAAATCCAGGCCCATTAAAATATGTTTAAAACATACTTTTTACTTTAATGCTGCAAATTATGCTTATAGATTCCTTCATTATTCAGTAAATATAAAAATGTCTTGATCCAGTGGCGGCTGGTGAAATTTAAAGATGGTGGGGTGCTTGACCCAACCCCTTTAAATAAAGCCTCAGATGGCACCACCTATTCATTAATTAAATAAATAAAAGTTAGACTGAAACACAGAAAAGCACTCAGGGGGAGAGGGAGATAGAGATGGGGGAGAGGGAGACAGGGGGAGAGAGAGGGAGAGACACAGCGGGTTAGAGAGAAAGAGAGAGACACAATCACACAGAGGGTTAGAGAGACACATAAGGGATGAGAGAGTCAGAGGGGGAGGAAGAGAGACAGAGAGAGAGACCATGGGGGCGAACGACACATAAGGAGAGAGACAGAGGGAGTGGGAGAGACAGGGAGAGAGATGGATAGAGAGATAGATGGATAGAGAGAGAGAGATGGATAGAGAGAGAGAGAGATGGATAGAGAGAGATGAATAGAGAGAGAGATGGATAGAGAGAGAGGGATGGATAGAGAGAGAGAGATGGATAGAGAGAGAGATGGATAGAGAGAGACACACACAGAGGAGAGACAGAGGGGAGAGAGACAGAGGGGAGAGAGAGAGACAGAGGTGAGAGAGAGAGAGGGAGAGAGAGAGAGAGAAAGAGAGAGACAGAGGGGAGAGAGAGAGAAAGAGAAAGAGAGAAAGAGAGAGACACAGAGGGGAAAGAGAGAGAGAGAGACAGAGGGGAGAGAGAGAGAGACACAGAGAGAGAGAGAGAGAGAGAGAGAGAGACACAGAGGGAAAAGAGAGAGAGACACAGAGGGAAAAGAGAGAGAGAGAGACACACACAGAGGGGGGGGAGAGAGACACACACAGAGGGGGGGAGAGAGACACACAGAGGGGAGAGAGAGAGAGGCACAGAGGGGGGAGAGAGAGAGACACAGAGGGGAGAGAGAGAGACACAGAGGGGAGAGAGAGAGAGAGAGAGAGAGAGCGAGAGACATAGAAGGGAGAGAGAGACACAGAGGGGAGAGAGAGAGAGACACATAGGGGAGAGAGACACACACAGAGGGGAGAGAGACACACACAGAGGGGAGAGAGACACACACAGAGGGGAGAGAGAGACACACACACAGAGGGGGGAGAGAGGCACAGAGGGGAGAGAGAGGCACAGAGGGGAGAGAGAGAGAGACACAGAGGGGAGAGAAAGACAGAGGGGAGAGAGCGACAGAGAGGAGAGAGAGACAGAAGGGAGAGAGAGACAGAGGGGAGAGAGAGACAGAGGGGAGAGAAAGACAGAGGGGAAAGAAAGAGAGACACAGAGGGGAGAGAAAGAGAGACACAGAGGGGAGAGGAAGAGAGACACAGAGGGGAGAGAAAGAGAGACACAGAGAGGAGAGAGAGAGAGACACAGAGGGGAGAGAGAGAGACAAAGAGGAGAGAGAGACAGAGAGGAGAGAGAGAGACAGAGAGGAGAGAGACACAGAGGGGAGAGAGAGA
Organism: Bombina bombina; assembly: GCF_027579735.1. Classification (NCBI taxonomy): domain Eukaryota; kingdom Metazoa; phylum Chordata; class Amphibia; order Anura; family Bombinatoridae; genus Bombina; species Bombina bombina. The sequence continues at coordinate 894,769,486 of NC_069503.1, read as the reverse complement.
GACACAGAGGGGAGAGAGAGAGAGAGACACAGAGGGGAGAGAGAGAGACACAGAGGGGAGAGAGAGAGAGACACAGAGGGGAGAGAGAGAGAGACACAGAGGGGAGAGAGAGAGAGACACAGAGGGGAGAGAGAGAGAGACACAGAGGGGAGAGAGAGACACACAGAGGGGAGAGAGAGAGAGAGACACAGAGGGGAGAGAGAGAGAGAGAGAGAGAGAGAGACACAGAGGGGAGAGAGAGAGACACAGAGGGGAGATAGAGAGACACAGAGCGGAGAGAGAGAGACACAGAGGGGAGAGAGAGAGACACAGAGGGGGGAGAGAGAGACACAGAGGGGAGAGAGAGAGACACAGAGGAGAGAGACAGAGGGGGAGAGAGAGACAGAGGGGAGAGACAGAGGGGGGAGAGAGATACACAGAGGGAAAAGAGAGAGAGAGATACACACACAGAGGGGGGGGGAGAGAGACACACAGAGGGGAGAGAGAGAGAGAGGCACAGAGGGGAGAGAGAGAGAGAGAGAGAGAGAGAGAGAGAGAGAGAGAGAGAGAGAGAGAAAGAAAGAGAGACAGAGGGGAGAGAGAGACACACACACAGAGGAGAGAGAGAGACAGAGGGGAGAATACATTATGAAAAAAGCCATCTGATCAGCTAAGTATCAAATATCTTCTGGATCAGTGTTACACCTCTATATATATATATAAATGTATGTTAGCTAAGAAACATACCGTCTGAGAAATAGCACATAACATTGTTGAAAAGCTGAAACTTATACTTATAACATAAAGGGCCAGGGAGTGTGGTCATTTAAAATCATGATGGGTTTCAATTCAACTGTCATCACATTCCACAACTAAAAACAAAAAGGGCCAGGCTCAGATTTTTCTTGGCTCAATATTTTACGTAAGTCACATATATTCTGCCAATAAAAAAGCCCTCTGAATGTTCAACATTAATATTAATGTAGGACACTAGCCGTGGTAGACCGCAAAGGCCAAGCTATTTATCTTGCACGAGGCTGGTTTGGCAATGCTCAGGTTAGTGTTTGGGAAACTAGCAGAGTTTTGTTGTATACCGCTCAGAATCGATGTATGTTTAAGTTGCTAATCTATCTGTAAAATAGCTATAGTTAGTTACCCATAAGCAAGTGCAAGTGAGAAAAGTGAAACTGTGAGTTAAAACGCTGTGAGTACTCACGGTGGAGGGAGACACAAGACCTCGGCTCTTAACCTCTCACCGGCTCTTTCAGATCTTCAAGTTCACAGCTGTCTTGTCGTCCCATCCTCAGCTCAGTGTGTCTCAGTGAGCAATAGCATGATTGTGACAGCGTGCGCCTGTGCGCCGCATCTCAATCTCCCTCTATGCCTGCTGCCTTGATGTGACGTCATGCCGCATCTCAGTCTCCTGCCTGCCGCACCAGTATGTCCCACCCCTGGGACCACGGCGCTGATTAGCTGATGGGGCAGGCAGGGCTCCCGAGGCTGGTATAGACCAGCCTCCATTGGGAGCGGTATGGGCCGCAAAGAGGACTCAGAGACTTTTGCCAGCAGCCACTGGGTGGCAGTCTCACTCTCCGCTGGCCCATACAAACAAATACATATACATTGCGCAACGGTAGGGCTCACAGCCTCTGCCTACTTGCGCAATGTGTATGTATTTGATTAATTGATTAGGATTTTAAAACAATAATAAGCGCAATTAAAAATTAATCAAATGGGGGTGGGAGGGGTAGGGGGGTCACCCGAAAATACCCCGACAAAAAAAGTTATAAAATTTTTTATTTTTTTTTATTTTTATTATTAATTAAATAAGGTGGTGTAATTACACAGATAGGACAGGTGCCTCACCTGCCTCCTATGACAGCACGTCACTGTTAGGGTGTTAGGTGCAGACTAAGGAAACAATGGGGCTGCGTTAGGAGCTGAACGCTGCTTTTTTGCAGGTGTTAGGTTTTTTTTCAGCTCAAACTGCCCCATTGTTTCCTATGGGGAAATCGTGCACGAGTCCGTTTTTTAAGCTGGCCGCGTCCGTAAGCACCCCTGGTATTTAGAGTTGCAGTGGCGGTAAATATGCCTGTACGCTCCCTTTTTGGAGCCTAACGCAGCCCTTCTGTGAACTCTAAATACCAGCGGTATTTAAAAGGTGCGGGGGAAAAAAACATATTGAAAAAACATAATATGACATTAGGTCCAAATAATCAAAAAAGAAAAAAATAGACCTATTGTCTGAGGGGTAGGTTCCTTATTTGAACCTTTGGGGGCATGGTTAGATGGAGTTTTACAACCCTTGGCACAAAAACAATTGTCTTATCTTGATGTTTCTTCTCTCCCATAATTATTTTTTGTTTGACGGTGTGTTTTACAACCAAATCTGTGGCACTGCCATGGGGGCAAAATTTGCCCCTCCTTTGCTAACTTATATGTCTCTTGGTGGGAGCTTTCACACATCTACAGTATTCAAAACCTATGGTTAGAGGACATCCTTATATATGTCCGCTATATTGATGACCTGTTGGTCATCGTCAAAGAGCCTTTGGATGACAGGGAGTTTGAGAAATTTTTAGGTTATATTAACAAGAATCTGTTTAACCTTCAATTTACTGGTACACATAGTACCAATAGTGTCAATTATCTTGACTTAACCCTACAGGCTAGCCACAATACTATAGTTACTAGGACCTATCGAAAAGAAACAGCTGGCAATACCATTTTGCACGCTGCTTCTCAGCATCCTAAACATGTGGTAAAAGCAATACCCCGTGCCCAATTCATCAGACTTCGTAGAAATATGAAGTCAGATGAAATTTATGAGTCTCAATCTTTAGAACTTAAAAATAGGCTAATAAACAGAGGTTATAATGCCAATACCCTTGAAAATGCCGAAGAGAAGTCAAAAAATATCATCCACCATCAAAAGTCCATAGTGAGGATAAGAACTCCAATTCTAGCTTTAAAGATGCTATAGTGTTTACAACTGCCTATTCTAAACAATATAACAACAACATTTGCATATCTTGTTAGGGGATGAGGTTTTAAAACCATTTATTAATAATATCAGATTTGTGCCTAAGAAATCCATGACTCTACGACAAAAATTATCGCCAAGCTTAGTAACTAGAACTAATACTGACAAACAAAATTGGTTATATAAAACTGGTAATTTCAGATGTGAAAAACGTAATTGCCATATGTGCGCACATATACAGGAGGGTAATCAGTTTTCTAGCAGTAGCACAGAGAATGTTTATAATATACATTTCTATGCAAACTGTGGTACCAAATTGGTGGTTTACATGCTCACCTGTAATTTATGTCAGTTACAATATACAGGTCAAACCTCTAGGGAGATCCGCAAAAGGTTTAATGAACATACTAGGGATGTCAAGAATTATAATAAGAGTTCAGCAGTTGCCAATCATTTCAATGGATATCATTTCACAAATGTAGCAAATATGAACATAAAAATAATTGATGTTGCCACTATTCCTAGAGGAGGAAATACATTTAAAATGTTAGAAAAGAAAGAGTTGTTTTGGATGCTTAAGTTGCATACTTGTTCCCCATCTGGTATGAATTGTGATTGTGACATCAATTATTTCATTGACATCTAATAGGTCTTGTATTAATATACATTAACATATTTCCTTATTTTCTTATTTTCTTATTTTTTTATTATTTGGACCTAATGTCATATTATGTTTTTTCAATATGCTTTTTCATGTTATTTATTTTGCCCCTTTTTCATATATAATAACATATACACATATAGGTGGTATTTATTTACTTATTTATTTAATTTTGCAAATTCATTTATTTGAGATATTTATTAACATTTGTAATGTTTACTTAAGTTAGGTTTGTTTTTGTTTTTAATATATATTTGTGAGTATGTAGTATAGGTTGTTTGCTTAAGATCTTTTATGAAAGAAGCAGCTATTTCTTTAAATCTAATATATTGATTAACCAATCATAGGCTGGCTTCTCCTATTTAAAGCACCTACTATCACATACCACATGTCTATGAATAAGCATCGTGGGAAGGCATGAAACTAGTCAGACATCAGTGTTAGTTTGTCTACCTGCCTTGTTCACCTTTTTTGTGCACTCAGCGTATGTGGCTGCTATTGTATTATTTAAACTTTTTTCATTAAAATATCCTTTTTATTCTGGATTCCTGTGTGCAGAGCCTGCCTTTTTGTTCTCTCTGTACTTATTTCTGATGAGTATTGGTTGACTTTTGTAAATGTTGAGATGTTGAGATACTATCCTATTCATTAATTATTATGCCAGCATACAATGTTAAAGTGTCACATAAGGGTTAAAATATGTTTCTTGATGCTGACTAACAGGAAAAGCTGTAGGCATAATATATATTTTATGTGCAGAAGAGAAAAAATTACAAAAGCAAAATAGTCCTATAGATCTTTGGCAAGATAAAACTACTATATATTTATTTTTAGCAAAAAGTAAATGTTTGTTAGCAAAATTATAATATTGTTCACACCAATTTTTATGATGTTATATAATGTGATGTAAACTGACTTTGGAGTCACTTGGGAAATGTTATCAGACTAATAACTGATGGGTATATCCTAAGTCTGGATAAATTCATAACCTATAAACACAGGCAGGGAAATTCAAAATGCATAACAGCTGCCTCCATTATATTATCTGTCTGATATTTTTTTTTTCCTTCTTTTCTGCTGTGTAGAATTTATAGGAAAAAAAGCTATGAAAAAAGGAAAACTTAAACTGACTTATAGCTAGATTTTCCAGGCAGATACAAATTGGTATTTACATCTTTTATTTTCTGGTTCTGGCTTAAGGCAGGTGTTGGTCAAAACAAAAGTAAATTGGTATTTGTATCTTTCTTTTTTCTGTTTTTAAAATTCATATTGAAAATTTAAATAAAGATATTAACTTTGAATCAATGTACATTGGTCAATCAAGGGTAGAAAAAAACTGTTTAGTTTTGCAGATGATTGGTGCAGCCACCAATCAGCAGCTACTGAGAATATTTAGATATGATTTTTAATAAAGGATATCAAAAGAATAAATTAGATTTTAGATGTGAATTGGAAAGTTATTTAAAATTGCATGCTCTTTCTAAATCATGAAAGAAAACATATGGGTTTCATGTCCCTTTAGGGGGAGGAAGAGAGACAGAGAGAGAGACCATGGGGGAGAACAACACATAAGGAGAGAGACAGAGGGAGTGGGAGAGACAGGGAGAGAGATGGATAGAGAGATAGATGGATAGAGAGAGAGAGATGGATAGAGAGAGAGATGGATAGAGAGAGAGAGATGGATAGAGAGAGAGAGATGGATAGAGAGAGAGGGATGGATAGAGAGAGAGAGATGGATAGAGAGAGAGAGAGATGGATAGAGAGAGACACACACAGAGGAGAGACAGAGGGGAGAGAGACAGAGGGGAGAGAGAGAGACAGAGGTGAGAGAGAGAGAGGGAGAGAGAGAGAAAGAGAGAGACAGAGGGGAGAGAGAGAGAGAAAGAGAAAGAGAGAAAGAGAGAGACAGAGAGAGACACAGAGGGGAAAGAGAGAGAGAGAGAGAGAGAGAGACAGAGGGGAGAGAGAGAGACACAGAGAGAGAAGGAGAGAGAGAGAGAGAGAGAGAGACACAGAGGGAAAAGAGAGAGAGACACAGAGGGAAAAGAGAGAGAGAGACACACACACAGAGGGGGGGGGGGGAGAGAGACACACACAGAGGGGGGGAGAGAGACACACAGAGGGGAGAGAGAGAGAGAGAGAGAGGCACAGAGGGGGGAGAGAGAGAGACACAGAGGGGAGAGAGAGAGAGAGACACAGAGGGGAGAGAGAGAGAGAGAGAGAGAGAGAGAGAGAGACATAGAGGGGAGAGAGAGACACAGAGGGGAGAGAGAGAGACACATAGGGGAGAGAGACACACACAGAGGGGAGAGAGACACACACAGAGGGGAGAGAGACACACACAGAGGGGAGAGAGACACACACAGAGGGGAGAGAGAGACACACACACAGAGGGGGGAGAGAGGCACAGAGGGGAGAGAGAGGCACAGAGGGGAGAGAGAGAGAGACACGGAGGGGAGAGAAAGACAGAGGGGAGAGAGCGACAGAGAGGAGAGAGAGACAGAAGGGAGAGAGAGACAGAGGGGAGAGAGAGACAGAGGGGAGAGAAAGAGAGAGACAGAGGGGAAAGAAAGAGAGACACAGAGGGGAGAGAAAGAGAGACACAGAGGGGAGAGGAAGAGAGACACAGAGGGGAGAGAGAGAGACAGAGAGGAGAGAGAGACAGAGAGGAGAGAGAGAGACAGAGAGGAGAGTGACACAGAGGGGAGAGAGAGAGACACACACAGGGGAGAGAGAGAGAGAGAGAGAGAGAGAGAGAGAGAGAGAGAGAGACAGAGGGGAGAGAGAGAGAGACAGAGGGGAGAGAGAGAGAGAGACACAGAGGGGAGAGAGAGAGAGACACAGAGGGGAGAGAGAGAGATACACAGAGGGGAGAGAGAGAGGGAGAGACACAGAGGGGAGAGAGAGACACAGAGGGGAGAGAGAGAGAGACACAGAGGGGAGAGAGAGAGAGACACAGAGGGGAGAGAGAGAGACACAGAGGGGAGATAGAGAGACACAGAGCGGAGAGAGAGAGACACAGAGGGGAGAGAGAGAGACACAGAGGGGGGAGAGAGAGACACAGAGGGGAGAGAGAGAGACACAGAGGAGAGAGACAGAGGGGGAGAGAGAGACAGAGGGGAGAGAAGAGGGGGGAGAGAGAGAGATACACAGAGGGAAAAGAGAGAGAGATACACACACAGAGGGGGGGAGAGAGAGACACACAGAGGGGAGAGAGAGAGAGAGAGGCACAGAGGGGAGAGAGAGAGAGAGAGAGAGAGAGAGAGAGAAAGAGAGACAGAGGGGAGAGAGAGACACACACACACAGAGGAGAGAGAGAGACAGAGGAGAGAGAGAGACAGAGGGGAGAATACATTATGAAAAAAGCCATCTGATCAGCTAAGTATCAAATATCTTCTGGATCAGTGTTACACCTCTATATATATATATAAATGTATGTTAGCTAAGAAACATACCGTCTGAGAAATAGCACATAACATTGTTGAAAAGCTGAAACTTATACTTATAACATAAAGGGCCAGGGAGTGTGGTCATTTAAAATCATGATGGGTTTCAATTCAACTGTCATCACATTCCACAACTAAAAACAAAAAGGGCCAGGCTCAGATTTTTCTTGGCTCAATATTTTACGTAAGTCACATATATTCTGCCAATAAAAAAGCCCTCTGAATGTTCAACATTAATATTAATGTAGGACACTAGCCGTGGTAGACCGCAAAGGCCAAGCTATTTATCTTGCACGAGGCTGGTTTGGCAATGCTCAGGTTAGTGTTTGGGAAACTAGCAGAGTTTTGTTGTATACCGCTCAGAATCGATGTATGTTTAAGTTGCTAATCTATCTGTAAAATAGCTATAGTTAGTTACCCATAAGCAAGTGCAAGTGAGAAAAGTGAAACTGTGAGCTAAAACGCTGTGAGTACTCACGGTGGAGGGAGACACAAGACCTCGGCTCTTAACCTCTCACCGGCTCTTTCAGATCTTCAAGTTCACAGCTGTCTTGTCGTCCCATCCTCAGCTCAGTGTGTCTCAGTGAGCAATAGCATGATTGTGACAGCGTGCGCCCATGCGCCGCATCTCAATCTCCCTCTATGCCTGCTGCCTTGATGTGACATCATGCCGCATCTCAGTCTCCTGCCTGCCGCACCAGTATGTCCCACCCCTGGGACCACGGCGCTGATTAGCTGATGGGGCAGGCAGGCCTCCCGAGGCTGGTATAGACCAGCCTCCATTGGGAGCGGTATGGGCCGCAAAGAGGACTCAGAGACTTTTGCCAGCAGCCACTGGGTGGCAGTCTCACTCTCCGCTGGCCCATACAAACAAATACATATACATTGCGCAACGGTAGGGCTCACAGCCTCTGCCTACTTGCGCAATGTGTATGTATTTGATTAATTGATTAGGATTTTAAAACAATAATAAGCGCAATTAAAAATTAATCAAATGGGGGTGGGGGGGGTAGGGGGGTCACCCGAAAATACCCCGACAAAAAAAGTTATAAATTTTTTTTTTTTTTTTAATTTTTATTATTAATTAAATAAGGTGGTGTAATTACACAGATAGGACAGGTGCCTCACCTGCCTCCTATGACAGCACGTCACTGTTAGGGTGTTAGGTGCAGACTAAGGAAACAATGGGGCTGCGTTAGGAGCTGAACGCTGCTTTTTTGCAGGCGTTAGGTTTTTTTTCAGCTCAAACTGCCCCATTGTTTCCTATGGGGAAATCGTGCACGAGTCCGTTTTTGAAGCTGGCCGCGTCCGTAAGCACCCCTGGTATTTAGAGTTGCAGTGGCGGTAAATATGCCTGTACGCTCCCTTTTTGGAGCCTAACGCAGCCCTTCTGTGAACTCTAAATACCAGCGGTATTTAAAAGGTGCGGGGGAAAAAAACATATTGAAAAAACATAATATGACATTAGGTCCAAATAATCAAAAAAGAAAAAAATAGACCTATTGTCTGAGGGGTAGGTTCCTTATTTGAACCTTTGGGGGCATGGTTAGATGGAGTTTTACAACCCTTGGCACAAAAACAATTGTCTTATCTTGATGTTTCTTCTCTCCCATAATTATTTTTTGTTTGACGGTGTGTTTTACAACCAAATCTGTGGCACTGCCATGGGGGCAAAATTTGCCCCGCCTTTGCTAACTTATATGTCTCTTGGTGGGAGCTTTCACACATCTACAGTATTCAAAACCTATGGTTAGAGGACATCCTTATTTATGTCCGCTATATTGATGACCTGTTGGTCATCGTCAAAGAGCCTTTGGATGACAGGGAGTTTGAGAAATTTTTAGGTTATATTAACAAGAATCTGTTTAACCTTCAATTTACTGGTACACATAGTACCAATATTGTCAATTATCTTGACTTAACCCTACAGGCTAGCCACAATACTATAGTTACTAGGACCTATCGAAAAGAAACAGCTGGCAATACCATTTTGCACGCTGCTTCTCAGCATCCTAAACATGTGGTAAAAGCAATACCCCGTGCCCAATTCATCAGACTTCGTAGAAATATGAAGTCAGATGAAATTTATGAGTCTCAATCTTTAGAACTTAAAAATAGGCTAATAAACAGAGGTTATAATGCCAATACCCTTGAAAATGCCGAAGAGAAGTCAAAAAATATCATCCACCATCAAAAGTCCATAGTGAGGATAAAAACTCCAATTCTAGCTTTAAAGATGCTATAGTGTTTACAACTGCCTATTCTAAACAATATAACAACAACATTTGCATATCTTGTTAGGGGATGAGGTTTTAAAACCATTTATTAATAATATCAGATTTGTGCCTAAGAAATCCATGACTCTAGGACAAAAATTATCGCCAAGCTTAGTAACTAGAACTAATACTGACAAACAAAATTGGTTATATAAAACTGGTAATTTCAGATGTGGAAAACGTAATTGCCATATGTGCGCACATATACAGGAGGGTAATCAGTTTTCTAGCAGTAGCACAGAGAATGTTTATAATATACATTTCTATGCAAACTGTGGTACCAAATTGGTGGTTTACATGCTCACCTGTAATTTATGTCAGTTACAATATACAGGTCAAACCTCTAGGGAGATCCGCAAAAGGTTTAATGAACATACTAGGGATGTCAAGAATTATAATAAGAGTTCAGCAGTTGCCAATCATTTCAATGGATATCATTTCACAAATGTAGCAAATATGAACATAAAAATAATTGATGTTGCCACTATTCCTAGAGGAGGAAATACATTTAAAATGTTAGAAAAGAAAGAGTTGTTTTGGATGCTTAAGTTGCATACTTGTTCCCCATCTGGTATGAATTGTGATTGTGACATCAATTATTTCATTGACATCTAATAGGTCTTGTATTAATATACATTAACATATTTCCTTATTTTCTTATTTTTTTATTATTTGGACCTAATGTCATATTATGTTTTTTCAATATGCTTTTTCATGTTATTTATTTTGCCCCTTTTTCATATATAATAACATATACACATATAGGTGGTATTTATTTACTTATTTATTTAATTTTGCAAATTCATTTATTTGAGATATTTATTAACATTTGTAATGTTTACTTAAGTTAGATTTGTTTTTGTTTTTAATATATATTTGTGAGTATGTAGTATAGGTTGTTTGCTTAAGATCTTTTATGAAAGAAGCAGCTATTTCTTTAAATCTAATATATTGATTAACCAATCATAGGCTGGCTTCTCCTATTTAAAGCACCTACTATCACATACCACATGTCTATGAATAAGCATCGTGGGAAGGCATGAAACTAGTCAGACATCAGTGTTAGTTTGTCTACCTGCCTTGTTCACCTTTTTTGTGCACTCAGCGTATGTGGCTGCTATTGTATTATTTAAACTTTTTTCATTAAAATATCCTTTTTATTCTGGATTCCTGTGTGCAGAGCCTGCCTTTTTGTTCTCTCTGTACTTATTTCTGATGAGTATTGGTTGACTTTTGTAAATGTTGAGATGTTGAGATACTATCCTATTCATTAATTATTATGCCAGCATACAATGTTAAAGTGTCACATAAGGGTTAAAATGTTTCTTGATGCTGACTAACAGGAAAAGCTGTAGGCATAATATATATTTTATGTGTAGAAGAGAAAAAATTACAAAAGCAAAATAGTCCTATAGATCTTTGGCAAGATAAAACTACTATATATTTATTTTTAGCAAAAAGTAAATGTTTGTTAGCAAAATTATAATATTGTTCACACCAATTTTTATGATGTTATATAATGTGATGTAAACTGACTTTGGAGTCACTTGGGAAATGTTATCAGACTAATAACTGATGGGTATATCCTAAGTCTGGATAAATTCATAACCTATAAACACAGGCAGGGAAATTCAAAATGCATAACAGCTGCCTCCATTATATTATCTGTCTGATATTTTTTTTTCCTTCTTTTCTGCTGTGTAGAATTTATAGGAAAAAAAGCTATGAAAAAAGGAAAACTTAAACTGACTTATAGCTAGATTTTCCAGGCAGATACAAATTGGTATTTACATCTTTTATTTTCTGGTTCTGGCTTAAGGCAGGTGTTGGTCAAAACAAAAGTAAATTGGTATTTGTATCTTTCTTTTTTCTGTTTTTAAAATTCATATTGAAAATTTAAATAAAGATATTAACTTTGAATCAATGTACATTGGTCAATCAAGGGTAGAAAAAAACTGTTTAGTTTTGCAGATGATTGGTGCAGCCACCAATCAGCAGCTACTGAGAATATTTAGATATGATTTTTAATAAAGGATATCAAAAGAATAAATTAGATTTTAGATGTGAATTGGAAAGTTATTTAAAATTGCATGCTCTTTCTAAATCATGAAAGAAAACATATGGGTTTCATGTCCCTTTAAATGGTGTCTTGGAAAACTGGTCAACTTAGTAAACATCTGATTTTAGTCTAAAGGATTGTAACAGAAACTCTTGCCAGATAACAAAATGCTTGCTCTGATTATGAGATCTAGAAATCCAGGCCCATTAAAATATGTTTAAAACATACTTTTTACTTTAATGCTGCAAATTATGCTTATAGATTCCTTCATTATTCAGTAAATATAAAAATGTCTTGATCCAGTGGCGGCTGGTGAAATTTAAAGATGGTGGGGTGCTTGACCCAACCCCTTTAAATAAAGCCTCAGATGGCACCACCTATTCATTAATTAAATAAATAAAAGTTAGACTGAAACACAGAAAAGCACTCAGGGGGAGAGGGAGATAGATATGGGGGAGAGGGAGACAGGGGGAGAGAGAGGGAGAGACACAGCGGGTTAGAGAGAAAGAGAGAGACACAATCACACAGAGGGTTAGAGAGACACATAAGGGATGAGAGAGTCAGAGGGGGAGGAAGAGAGACAGAGAGAGAGACCATGGGGGAGAACAACACATAAGGAGAGAGACAGAGGGAGTGGGAGAGACAGGGAGAGAGATGGATAGAGAGATAGATGGATAGAGAGAGAGAGATGGATAGAGAGAGAGATGGATAGAGAGAGAGAGATGGATAGAGAGAGAGATGGATAGAGAGAGAGGGATGGATAGAGAGAGAGAGATGGATAGAGAGAGAGAGAGATGGATAGAGAGAGACACACACAGAGGAGAGACAGAGGGGAGAGAGAGAGACAGAGGTGAGAGAGAGAGAGGGAGAGAGAGAGAAAGAGAGAGACAGAGGGGAGAGAGAGAGAAAGAGAAAGAGAGAAAGAGAGAGACAGAGAGAGACACAGAGGGGAAAGAGAGAGAGAGAGAGAGAGAGAGAGAGAGAGAGACAGAGGGGAGAGAGAGAGACACAGAGAGAGAAGGAGAGAGAGAGAGAGAGAGAGACACAGAGGGAAAAGAGAGAGAGACACAGAGGGAAAAGAGAGAGAGAGACACACACACAGAGGGGGGGGAGAGAGACACACACAGAGGGGGGAGAGAGACACACAGAGGGGAGAGAGAGAGAGGCACAGAGGGGGGAGAGAGAGAGACACAGAGGGGAGAGAGAGAGAGAGAGAGAGAGACACAGAGGGGAGAGAGAGAGAGAGAGAGAGAGACATAGAGGGGAGAGAGAGACACAGAGGGGAGAGAGAGAGACACATAGGGGAGAGAGACACACACAGAGGGGAGAGAGACACACACAGAGGGGAGAGAGACACACACAGAGGGGAGAGAGACACACACAGAGGGGAGAGAGAGACACACACACAGAGGGGGGAGAGAGGCACAGAGGGGAGAGAGAGGCACAGAGGGGAGAGAGAGAGAGACACGGAGGGGAGAGAAAGACAGAGGGGAGAGAGCGACAGAGAGGAGAGAGAGACAGAAGGGAGAGAGAGACAGAGGGGAGAGAGAGACAGAGGGGAGAGAAAGAGAGAGACAGAGGGGAAAGAAAGAGAGACACAGAGGGGAGAGAAAGAGAGACACAGAGGGGAGAGGAAGAGAGACACAGAGGGGAGAGAGAGAGAGACAGAGAGGAGAGAGAGACAGAGAGGAGAGAGAGAGACAGAGAGGAGAGAGACACAGAGGGGAGAGAGAGAGAGACACACAGGGGAGAGAGAGAGAGAGAGAGAGAGAGAGAGAGAGAGACAGAGGGGAGAGAGAGAGAGACAGAGGGGAGAGAGAGAGAGACACAGAGGGGAGAGAGAGAGAGACACAGAGGGGAGAGAGAGAGATACACAGAGGGGAGAGAGAGAGAGGGAGAGACACAGAGGGGAGAGAGAGACACAGAGGGGAGAGAGAGAGAGACACAGAGGGGAGAGAGAGAGAGAGAGAGACACAGAGGGGAGAGAGAGAGACACAGAGGGGAGATAGAGAGACACAGAGCGGAGAGAGAGAGACACAGAGGGGAGAGAGAGAGACACAGAGGGGGGAGAGAGAGACACAGAGGGGGGAGAGAGAGACACAGAGGAGAGAGACAGAGGGGGAGAGAGAGACAGAGGGGAGAGACAGAGGGGGGAGAGAGAGAGATACACAGAGGGAAAAGAGAGAGAGATACACACACAGAGGGGGGGAGAGAGAGACACACAGAGGGGAGAGAGAGAGAGGCACAGAGGGGAGAGAGAGAGAGAGAGAGAGAGAGAGAGAGAGAGAGAAAGAGAGACAGAGGGGAGAGAGAGACACACACACAGAGGAGAGAGAGAGACAGAGGAGAGAGAGAGACAGAGGGGAGAATACATTATGAAAAAAGCCATCTGATCAGCTAAGTATCAAATATCTTCTGGATCAGTGTTACACCTCTATATATATATAAATGTATGTTAGCTAAGAAACATACCGTCTGAGAAATAGCACATAACATTGTTGAAAAGCTGAAACTTATACTTATAACATAAAGGGCCAGGGAGTGTGGTCATTTAAAATCATGATGGGTTTCAATTCAACTGTCATCACATTCCACAACTAAAAACAAAAAGGGCCAGGCTCAGATTTTTCTTGGCTCAATATTTTACGTAAGTCACATATATTCTGCCAATAAAAAAGCCCTCTGAATGTTCAACATTAATATTAATGTAGGACACTAGCCGTGGTAGACCGCAAAGGCCAAGCTATTTATCTTGCACGAGGCTGGTTTGGCAATGCTCAGGTTAGTGTTTGGGAAACTAGCAGAGTTTTCTTGTATACCGCTCAGAATCGATGTATGTTTAAGTTGCTAATCTATCTGTAAAATAGCTATAGTTAGTTACCCATAAGCAAGTGCAAGTGAGAAAAGTGAAACTGTGAGTTAAAACGCTGTGAGTACTCACGGTGGAGGGAGACACAAGACCTCGGCTCTTAACCTCTCACCGGCTCTTTCAGATCTTCAAGTTCACAGCTGTCTTGTCGTCCCATCCTCAGCTCAGTGTGTCTCAGTGAGCAATAGCATGATTGTGACAGCGTGCGCCTGTGCGCCGCATCTCAATCTCCCTCTATGCCTGCTGCCTTGATGTGACATCATGCCGCATCTCAGTCTCCTGCCTGCCGCACCAGTATGTCCCACCCCTGGGACCACGGCGCTGATTAGCTGATGGGGCAGGCAGGCCTCCCGAGGCTGGTATAGACCAGCCTCCATTGGGAGCGGTATGGGCCGCAAAGAGGACTCAGAGACTTTTGCCAGCAGCCACTGGGTGGCAGTCTCACTCTCCGCTGGCCCATACAAACAAATACATATACATTGCGCAACGGTAGGGCTCACAGCCTCTGCCTACTTGCGCAATGTGTATGTATTTGATTAATTGATTAGGATTTTAAAACAATAATAAGCGCAATTAAAAATTAATCAAATGGGGGTGGGGGGGTAGGGGGGTCACCCGAAAATACCCCGACAAAAAAAGTTATAATTTTTTTTTTTTTTTTTAATTTTTATTATTAATTAAATAAGGTGGTGTAATTACACAGATAGGACAGGTGCCTCACCTGCCTCCTATGACAGCACGTCACTGTTAGGGTGTTAGGTGCAGACTAAGGAAACAATGGGGCTGCGTTAGGAGCTGAACGCTGCTTTTTTGCAGGCGTTAGGTTTTTTTTCAGCTCAAACTGCCCCATTGTTTCCTATGGGGAAATCGTGCACGAGTCCGTTTTTGAAGCTGGCCGCGTCCGTAAGCACCCCTGGTATTTAGAGTTGCAGTGGCGGTAAATATGCCTGTACGCTCCCTTTTTGGAGCCTAACGCAGCCCTTCTGTGAACTCTAAATACCAGCGGTATTTAAAAGGTGCGGGGGAAAAAAACATATTGAAAAAACATAATATGACATTAGGTCCAAATAATCAAAAAAGAAAAAAATAGACCTATTGTCTGAGGGGTAGGTTCCTTATTTGAACCTTTGGGGGCATGGTTAGATGGAGTTTTACAACCCTTGGCACAAAAACAATTGTCTTATCTTGATGTTTCTTCTCTCCCATAATTATTTTTTGTTTGACGGTGTGTTTTACAACCAAATCTGTGGCACTGCCATGGGGGCAAAATTTGCCCCGCCTTTGCTAACTTATATGTCTCTTGGTGGGAGCTTTCACACATCTACAGTATTCAAAACCTATGGTTAGAGGACATCCTTATTTATGTCCGCTATATTGATGACCTGTTGGTCATCGTCAAAGAGCCTTTGGATGACAGGGAGTTTGAGAAATTTTTAGGTTATATTAACAAGAATCTGTTTAACCTTCAATTTACTGGTACACATAGTACCAATAGTGTCAATTATCTTGACTTAACCCTACAGGCTAGCCACAATACTATAGTTACTAGGACCTATCGAAAAGAAACAGCTGGCAATACCATTTTGCACGCTGCTTCTCAGCATCCTAAACATGTGGTAAAAGCAATACCCCGTGCCCAATTCATCAGACTTCGTAGAAATATGAAGTCAGATGAAATTTATGAGTCTCAATCTTTAGAACTTAAAAATAGGCTAATAAACAGAGGTTATAATGCCAATACCCTTGAAAATGCCGAAGAGAAGTCAAAAAATATCATCCACCATCAAAAGTCCATAGTGAGGATAAAAACTCCAATTCTAGCTTTAAAGATGCTATAGTGTTTACAACTGCCTATTCTAAACAATATAACAACAACATTTGCATATCTTGTTAGGGGATGAGGTTTTAAAACCATTTATTAATAATATCAGATTTGTGCCTAAGAAATCCATGACTCTAGGACAAAAATTATCGCCAAGCTTAGTAACTAGAACTAATACTGACAAACAAAATTGGTTATATAAAACTGGTAATTTCAGATGTGGAAAACGTAATTGCCATATGTGCGCACATATACAGGAGGGTAATCAGTTTTCTAGCAGTAGCACAGAGAATGTTTATAATATACATTTCTATGCAAACTGTGGTACCAAATTGGTGGTTTACATGCTCACCTGTAATTTATGTCAGTTACAATATACAGGTCAAACCTCTAGGGAGATCCGCAAAAGGTTTAATGAACATACTAGGGATGTCAAGAATTATAATAAGAGTTCAGCAGTTGCCAATCATTTCAATGGATATCATTTCACAAATGTAGCAAATATGAACATAAAAATAATTGATGTTGCCACTATTCCTAGAGGAGGAAATACATTTAAAATGTTAGAAAAGAAAGAGTTGTTTTGGATGCTTAAGTTGCATACTTGTTCCCCATCTGGTATGAATTGTGATTGTGACATCAATTATTTCATTGACATCTAATAGGTCTTGTATTAATATACATTAACATATTTCCTTATTTTCTTATTTTCTTATTTTTTTATTATTTGGACCTAATGTCATATTATGTTTTTTCAATATGCTTTTTCATGTTATTTATTTTGCCCCTTTTTCATATATAATAACATATACACATATAGGTGGTATTTATTTACTTATTTATTTAATTTTTGCAAATTCATTTATTTGAGATATTTATTAACATTTGTAATGTTTACTTAAGTTAGGTTTGTTTTTGTTTTTAATATATATTTGTGAGTATGTAGTATAGGTTGTTTGCTTAAGATCTTTTATGAAAGAAGCAGCTATTTCTTTAAATCTAATATATTGATTAACCAATCATAGGCTGGCTTCTCCTATTTAAAGCACCTACTATCACATACCACATGTCTATGAATAAGCATCGTGGGAAGGCATGAAACTAGTCAGACATCAGTGTCAGTTTGTCTACCTGCCTTGTTCACCTTTTTTGTGCACTCAGCGTATGTGGCTGCTATTGTATTTTTTAAACTTTTTTCATTAAAAAATCCTTTTTATTCTGGATTCCTGTGTGCAGAGCCTGCCTTTTTGTTCTCTCTGTACTTATTTCTGATGAGTATTGGTTGACTTTTGTAAATGTTGAGATACTATCCTATTCATTAATTATTATGCCAGCATACAATGTTAAAGTGTCACATAAGGGTTAAAATATGTTTCTTGATGATGACTAACAGGAAAAGCTGTAGGCATAATATATATTTTATGTGTAGAAGAGAAAAAATTACAAAAGCAAAATAGTCCTATAGATCTTTGGCAAGATAAAACTACTATATATTTATTTTTAGCAAAAAGTAAATGTTTGTTAGCAAAATTATAATATTGTTCACACCAATTTTTATGATGTTATATAATGTGATGTAAACTGACTTTGGAGTCACTTGGGAAATGTTATCAGACTAATAACTGATGGGTATATCCTAAGTCTGGATAAATTCATAACCTATAAACACAGGCAGGGAAATTCAAAATGCATAACAGCTGCCTCCATTATATTATCTGTCTGATATTTTTTTTTCCTTCTTTTCTGCTGTGTAGAATTTATAGGAAAAAAAGCTATGAAAAAAGGAAAACTTAAACTGACTTATAGCTAGATTTTCCAGGCAGATAAAAATTGGTATTTACATATTTTATTTTCTGGTTCTGGCTTAAAGGGACAGTCTACACCAGAATTTTTATTGTTTTAAAAGATAGATAATCCCTTTATTACCCATTTCCCAGTTTTGCATAACTAACACAGTTATAATAATATACTTTTAACCTCTGTGATTATCTTGTATCTAAGCCTCTGCAAACTGCCCCTTTTTTCAGTTCTTTTGACAGACTTGCAGTCTAGCCAATCAGTGCCTGCTCCCAGATAACTTCTCGTGCACAAGCACAGTGTTATCTATATGAAATACGTGAACTAACACCCTCTAGGGGTGAAAAACTGTTAAAATGCAATCTGAAAGAGGTGGGCTTCAAGGTCTAAGAAATTAGCATATGAACCTCCTAAGTTAAGCTTCAACTAAGAATACCAAGAGAATAAAGCAAAATTGGTGATAAAAGTAAATTGGAAAATTGTTTAAAATTACATGCTCTATCTGAGTCATGAAAGTTTATTTTGGCCTAGACTGTCCCTTTAAGGCAGGTGTTGGTCAAAACAAAAGTAAATTGGTATTTGTATCTTTCTTTTTTCTGTTTTTAAAATTCATATTGAAAATTTAAATAAAGATATTAACTTTGAATCAATGTACATTGGTCAATCAAGGGTAGAAAAAAACTGTTTAGTTTTGCAGCTGATTGGTTATATCATCTTATTGTGTATCAAACATAATGCATAATTTACCGTAGCCAGATTGAACAGCTCTTATTTGCAACAGATATTTAACACATTGCATAAGGTATATCCTATATGTGTTTATGTGAACCAGGTCCATGGTCTTTTAAAATCAGTTAAATAACATACTTTTGCCTGAGGGTGGGGACACAGATGGGAGCCAAGCTAATGCCTCTTGTGCTTTAACTTCTGCATCTTGTTTGTTGATTTCTTCCTTTTTCTTAGTAAGCGTTGCAGATGTCCCTGTTAGTTTTTCCCTGCCAACTAAAAAAGAAAAGTGACAATATTTCAGGCACAGTGATATATTTTTTTTAGACAATTGTAGCAGTGAATGTCATTTGAATACTAATCTCAATATGTTATAGAGGATAATTTAAAGTTGCAAATATAACTTACTCTGATAAAAATAAAAAATAAAATATTGTTATCATATTTTTTTGGTACATCTATCTATCTATCTATCTATCTATCTATCTGTCTGTCTGTCTGTCTGTCTGTCTGTCTGTCTGTCTGTCTGTCTGTCTTGTCAGTCAGTCAGTCAGTCAGTCAGTCAGTCAGTCAGTCAGTCTGTATGTCTGTCTTTCTATCTACCTATCTATCTAGTTATATATAATAGAGCCTTTTTAGGGACATTAAACGTTAATTTAGGTGCCTTTGGTTGGTTGGGGTTTGTGATGGAGGAGGGATTGCATAGAGCAAGAGGGTTATCTTTTGATCTAAGCAAAGAAGTAACTTGTGATAGGAATGTGAGGGATTGATTGTGGTAATTGTGGTGGGGGATCATGTTTGCAGGGTTATTGGTGATTGCCATTAATTGCAGTTTGAAGAGAGCAAAGATATAGTTAATTGTGATGGGGAGTTCATGTTAGGGTTATTTAGCATTTGTTGTGTGGGTTTATTGTAATGGGAGTGGTCACACAATAACCCTTACTCATGCTCATACAGAACACCTGTTGGCTGCTCCTTAAGTACCATATGATATTAACCCTTAACACACCTAGTTACAAAAATACACCTAAACAACCACAGTATATCGCCACCTAGTGGTCAATCACTTATATTCATAAAAATACCAACTATATAGTTAAAAACAAACTGCTGTTAGTTGTTATATCTTATATAAATTTATGTTCTATACAATTTCATCATATGATAATTTTATTCATGCTGAAGTTTACTTATTCACAGTAAATAGATTATTATTTTTATTTGAAATTAAATTGTTATTTGAATTTAAGTTTAACTTTTATCTATAAGAAAACTGCCATATCTATTTCACTGTTGATCCCTTTGGGAACTAAAGCGTCTAACTTATGTATCCAAAAGGATTCTTTCCTTTTTAACTGTAATTCCCTATTTCCTCCCCTTCTATGGGGTTCAACGCTATCAATAACTTGCCACCTCAGTTGTGAAATATTGTGACCAGCTTCAATAAAGTGACAGGCAAGGATAAGTACCATATGATTTAGATGATATATGTCTGTGTTTTTACTTTAGCCCCAATGTCATTTTTGACTGATTGTGTACCTGCAACTATAGGACAAGAAACTAGCCAAATACTTATATATTGAGTGGCCTAAGACGCCTATTATTTACATGGTACCAAAAGTACATAAGGACCCCCATAGACCACCGGGCCGTCCTATAGTTGCAGGTACACAATCAGTCTTTAGCAATATATCTTGATAAAATTTTACAGCCTGAGGTTATGAAAGCTACTTCATACATTAGAGATACTAGTGATTTTATTAGGAAATTGAAAGATTTACCACTAAATGACATAAGGTATATACTTTTTTCACTTGATGTGAGTAGTTTATACACATCCATTAAGCATGAAAGTGGTATTGGAGCGGTTATGACCACTTTGGCTAAAACTAAGGTATATAATACTATACAATTGAAATTCATTGAAGATTTGCTTAGAGTGGTGTTGTATTGTAATTATTTTTTATTTGGTGAAACATGGTACCTGCAACTTAAAGGGACAGCCATGGGGTCCAATGTCGCCCCATCATACGCCAACATGTTCATGAGTTGTTTTGAAGACAAATTTGTCTATGAAAATGCTTTATTCTTACAATATGGATCAGCCTGGTGGCGCTTTATAGATGACGTGTTTGGCGTGTGGTGGGGTGATATTGGTTCCCTTTTGGCATTTGTCAATCAGTTGAATGGTGCAGTGCAGGGATTAAAATTTACACTCAATTTTAGTGAAACCAACATTGTATTCCTGGATACTGAAGTACACAAGGATGTCTTGACTGGCAATTTAAAAATTGACATGTATAGGAAAAGTATTGATAGAAATTCCCTGCTCAAATATGATAGCTTCCATCATGAGTCCTTAAAAAATGCCCTACTAAAGAGCCAGATGCTGAGAGTCCACAAAATAGTTAGTGACAGCGACAAAAAAGAGATAAGACTCAGAGAAATGACTGAGAGATTTGTACAAAGGGGTTATCCACCCAACTTAGTGGAAATAGAAAAACAAAAGGCTAACAATATTTGTGAGAATATAAACAAAGCACATAAATTAAGAACAAACAAGATAGATTAGTGTGTGTTACACAGTACAACCCATACAGTGCTGAAATAGATCAATGCATTAAAAAACACTGGCATGTGTTAAAGAATTGCAACACCATTATAGCTGAGTTTCAAAACTATTCACTTATGGCATATAGGAGAGTACCTAACATCAAAGATTTAGTAGTCAAAAATGACATTGGGGCTAAAGTATAAACACAGACATATATATCATCTAAATCATATGGTACTTATCCTTGCCTAAATTGCGCTAGCTGTCATTCAGTCATAAAGGGTAGAGAGTTTGTACATCCCCAAACCGGCAGGAGGTTTAAAATTAACACATTTTACACATGTGAGTCTACACATGTAATTTATTTAATAAAGTGTCCGTGCTCCAAAATCTAATTGGGTGAGACGGTTAGGAAAATACGTGATCGCCTCAGTCAACATAGATCAAATATTAGATGTGGGGACATGAAAGCCCCAGTAGCCTGTCACTTTATTGAAGCTGGTCACAATATTTTACAACTTAGGTGGCAAGTTATTGATAGCGTTGAACCCCATAGAAGGGGAGGAAATAGGGAATTACAGTTAAAAAGGAAAGAATCCTTTTGGATACATAAGTTAGACGCTTTAGTTCCCAAAGGGATCAACAGGGAAATAGATATGGCAGTTTTCTTATAGATAAAAGTTAAACTTAAATTCAAATAACAATTTAATTTCAAATAAAAATAATAATCTATCTACTGTGAATAAGTAAACTTCAGCATGAATAAAATTATCATATGATGAAATTGTATAGAACATACATTTATATAAGATATAACAACTAACAGCAGTTTGTTTTTAACTATATAGTTGGTATTTTTATGAATATAAGTGATTGACCACTAGGTGGCGATATACTGTGGATGTTTAGGTGTATTTTTGTAACTAGGTGTGTTAAGGGTTAATAGTACTTAAGGAGCAGCCAACAGGTGTTCTGTATGAGCATGAGTAAGGGTTAACAGCCCGAAACGTTGCTGTATGCTGCTGTGGATAAATAAAAGTCAAGTTTGTTAAACTATTTTTCTCATTTATTGGTGCTGTGGAAACCAATTGTCTACAGATCACAGAGAGGTGTTTGCAGTGGCCCTCCACCACGTGAATCAGGTGTGTGCTGTCTATCACTTGGGAACTGTCTTAACTATTTATCGATGTACGGCAGACA
The DNA here is from genome assembly GCF_027579735.1 of Bombina bombina. Taxonomy (NCBI): domain Eukaryota; kingdom Metazoa; phylum Chordata; class Amphibia; order Anura; family Bombinatoridae; genus Bombina; species Bombina bombina. The sequence goes on along the minus strand of NC_069503.1, from coordinate 894,747,114 downwards.
TGATACCCTACATCGTATCATGTCCGCTCGCACATTAATAAATTGGCCCCATGATCTTGAAATGTTTCTGCTAAATGACACGGTTACATTTGAAGTTAAATTGCCTTACATTATAAAGCCTAATGCATATTAGTTAGTACATACACTTGATGACCTTTGGGTAAAACATAATGTTTTTTTCGCCTGTGTGGACCATTGGTTTCGCAAATCCATTAGGCAGAAGTCCTAGATATATTCCTTTGCTTCTTATAGATTCAAGTGTCACAGATCCATTTTCTAAGTTCTTTTCTACTTTGAAGTGACAGTATTCATCCCCTGATCCCTGGTAGAACATGATAAAAAAAATTGTAATTACATTTTTGCAACTGTTTTTAAAAAGTTTTTCCAGTGTAACATTTTGAAGAACAAAAGCAAGCTAGATTTTATTGTCTACAAAGTACTTTTATTTAGTGATAAAGTGAACATTGGCTGCTGAGATAAAGGTTTAAAGTAATTTATTTTGATATATTTCAAGCATGTTCAGTGGAAACAAAAAGTTGAAAAATGTAATGAAAACATGCTCAATAGAAGCATTTTTCAGCAGAAGGCATAACACACACAGACACTAGACAAAAACAACACACAAACAGTGCACACCACTCACGTTACTGTTACTGAGAGGCAGTGGCCATTTGTAAAACTTAGAGGGCTAGATTACGAGTGGAAAGCTCCTGCAAGTGCTTTACCTGTGCACAACTTTTTTTTACCATTGCGCACCCAGTTGCACACATATTACAGGTCGCAAGTAAGGAACGCAGGATTGTATCCCTGCATAGACTTTAATGGAGCCTTGTTTGAACAAAACAAAAAAATAACAGTAGCCAGCTTGCACAAACACAAGTGCAGGATTGCAATGAGATATATGTATGTATTCTGTATTTATTTGTGTATATCTGTCTATAAATACATATATACACATCTATATATATATATATATATATATATATATATATATATATATATATATATATATATATACAGTATATATATATATATATATATATATATATATATATACATACTTATAGACATACATGCATATATATTTATATACATATATTTATACATGTGTTCCTATGGATCCTTATGTAAAAGCAATTTTGTTCCATTATTTTCTAACACCTGACATCTCATATCTTTGAGTCCTTTTTATTAGAATATTTTTTAAATAATTTTTATTAGATAGTGCTGAGTGTAACTACTTTTAAATGTATTTATGATATGTTTTGTAACACTTTCTTGACTCATGTAAGTTAACCAGAGTTCATTTACTTTCAACTTGTAATACGGGTGAATTTTTTTTTTTTCCTTTTTTATAATTTTTATTGAGGTTCAGTTTAAGGCATGTAAACATTGCATGCAACGTGATAAAAATGAGATACAAGTCATATAACCAGTAAAAGCAAAAAATAAAAAATAATATTTATTACATGTTTATATGATATATTTCAAACATATTAGTATTCATATTGCCTGCCAGATAAACCATATTCCTTCTAAATGGTATATGAGGCCACTCTTGGACCTCCTAACAATATGAGAGATGTAAGGATACAGAAGGAAAGTTCAAACAAAAGGAGACCACTCTTGGTTCTCAAATGGTGAACCCTCCTTTTAGTTTTTCTTTTAGTGTCAAAACCTTGTAAAGTCAAGCATAAGTAAAAGTATAACTGTGTAAACAAATATATGGGGCGCGATCAAATTTACTGCGCAGGTTTCGGCGCAAGCGTGGGAACCTGCGCTGCCCGTAATTTCACCTCGCACATCGGGGTATTACATAAACCCCGCCGGCAGTTCATAAAGTGCCGTAAGTCAGATAAACTAGCGATTTCCAGAAATGAGCGTAAATACAAATTTCTGGAGTCGCCAGTGACTTACGGCACTTTAGAAACTGCCGGCGCCTAAGAAAAGTAAAGAAAATAACAAATCTCCCGTAAAAGTCTAACACGTCTCCCAAAAATAAGCCTGACACGTAAAACCCCTATATCTGCAATCCCCCCTCTCATTACTAATATTAAATGTATTAACCCCTAGACCAACAACCCCCCACAACGCAATATGCCTATTTAAACTATATCCGCCATCAAACCCACACTGCAAGTAATAACTCAATTATTAACCCCTAAATCACCATAGCCCACAACGCAATAAACCTATTCAAGTATTAACCCCTAAACCGCCATAGCCCACATAGCCTATTAAATGTATTAACCCCTAATCTGCTGCCGCCAACGTCGCCGCCACTATAATAAAGTTATTAACCCCTAAACCTAACACCCCCCTAACTTAAATATTATTTAAATAAATCTAAATAAATTTACTATTATTAACTCAATTATTCCTATTTAAAACTAAATACTTACCTATAAAATAAACCTTAATAATTACATTGTAGCTATTTTAGGATTTATTTTTATTTTACAGGCAACGTTGTATTTATTTTAACTAGGTAGAATAGTTATTAAATAGTTATTAACTATTCAATAGCTACCTAGTTAAAATAAAGACGCATTTACCTGTAAAATAAATCCTAACCTAAGTTACAATTACACCTAACACTACACTATCATTAAATAAATTAAATTAATTAACTACAATTAGCTAAAATTAAATACAATTAAATAAATAAAGTACAAAAAAAATCAATAAATTACAGAAAATAATAAAATAATTACAATTTATTTTCTAATTTCTAATTACACCTAATCTAAGCCCCCTAATAAAATAAAAAGCCCCCCAAAATAATAAAATTCCCTACCCTATACTAAATTACAAATAGCCCTTAAAAGGGCTTTTTGCGGGGCATTGCCCCAAAGGAATCAGCTCTTTTACTTGTAAAAAAAGAAATACAACCCCCCCAACATTAAAACCCAGCACCCACACACCCAACCCTACTCTAAAACCCACCCAATCCCCCCTTAATAAAGATTAAAGAATAATGAAGATCACCCTACCTTGAGCCGTCTTCACCCAGCCGGGCAGAAGTGTTCATCCGATCCGGGCAGAATTCTTCATCGAATCCGGGCAGAAGAGGTCCTCCAGCTGGGCAGAAGTCTTCATCCAAGCGGCATCTTCTATCTTCTTCCATCCGACGAGGAGCACCTCCATCTTGAAGACATCCAACACGGAGCATCCTCTTCGTTCGACGTCCAACTGAAGAATGAAGGTTCCTTTAAATGACGTCATTCAAGATGGCGTCCCTTCAATTCCAATTGGCTGATAGAATTCTATCAGCCAATCGGAATTAAGGTAGGAAAAATTCTATTGGCTGATGCAATCAGCCAATCGGATTGAGCTTGCATTCTATTGGCTGATTGGAACAGCCAATAGAATGTGAGGTCAATCCTATTGGCTGATTGGATCAGCCAATCAGATTGAACTGATCGGAACAGCCAATAGAATGTGAGGTCAATCCAATTGGCTGATTGGATCAGCCAATCGGATTGAACTTCAATCTGATTGGCTGATTGAATCAGCCAATCAGATTTTTCCTACCTTAATTCCGTTTGGCTGATAGAATCCTATCAGCCAATCGGAATTCGAGGGACGCCATCTTGGATGACGTCATTCAAAGGAACCGTCATTCATTGGGAAGTCGTCAGCCAGGATGGATGTTCCGCCTCGGAGGTCTTCAGGATGCTGCCGCTCCAGATGGATGAAGATAGAAGATGCCGCTTAGATGAATACCTCAATCTGATGGAAGACCTTTTCTGCCCCGCTTGGATGAAGACTTCAACCGGATGGAGGACCTCTTCTGCCCCGCTTGGATGAAGAATTTGGCTCGGCTGGGTGAAGACGACTCAAGGTAGGGAGATCTTCAGGGGGTTAGTGTTAGGTTTTTTTAAGGGGGGGTTGGGTGGGTTTTAGAGTAGGGGTATGTGGGTGGTGGGTTGTAATGTTGGGGGGGTATTGTATTTTTATTTACAGGTGAAAGAGCTGATTACTTTGTAATTTAGGATAGGGTAGGGCATTTTATTATTTTGGGGGGCTTTTTAATTTTATTAGGGGGCTTAGATTAGGTGTAATTAGTTTAAACTTCTTGTAATTTTTTTTATTTAGTGTTTTTTTTTGTATTATAGTTTAGTTTATTTAATTGTATTTTAGATTAGATAATTGTAGGTAATTTATTTAATTAATTTATTGATAGTGTAGTGTTAGGTGTATTTGTAACTTAGGTTAGGATTTATTTTACAGGTAATTTTGTAATTATTTTAACTAGGTTGCTATTAAATAGTTATTAACTATTTAATAGCTATTGTACCTAGTTGAAATAAATACAACGTTGCCTGTAAAATAAATATAAATCCTAAAATAGCTACAATGTAACTATTAGTTATATTGTAGCTATATTAGGGTTTATTTCATAGGTAAGTATTTAGTTTTAAATAGGAATAATTTAGTTAATGATAGTAAATTTATTTTGTTTTATTTAAATGATATTTAAGTTAGAGGGGTGTTAGGGTTAGGGTTAGACTTAGGTTTAGGGGTTAATAACTTTATTATAGTAGCGGGGACGTTGGGGGCGGGAGATTAGGGGTTAATAAATGTAGGTAGGTTGCGGCGATGTTAGGGAGTGCGATGGTTTAGGGGTTAATACAATTATTATAGTGGCGTCAATGTCCGGTCAGAAGATTAGGGGTTAATAAGTGTAGGTAGGTGGCGGCAACGTTAGGGGCAGCAGATTAGGGGTTCATAGGGATAATGTAGGTGGCGGCGATGTCCGGTCGGAAGATTAGGGGTTAAAAAAATTTATTATAGGGTTTGCGATGTGGGGGGGGGGGGCCTCGGTTTAGGGGTTCATAGGTAGTTTATGGGTGTTAGTGTACTTTATAGCACTGTAGTTAAGAGCTTTATGTTCCGGCGTTAGCCCATAAAACTCTTAACTACTGACTTTTTTTGTGGTTGGAGTCTTGGCGGTAGAGGCTGTACTGCTCACTTCTTCCAAGACTCGTAATACCAGCGTTAGGCAAATCCCATAGAAAAGATAGGATACGCAATTGACGTAAGGGAATTTGCGGTAGCCTCGAGTCGCAGAAAAAAAGTGAGCGGTAGACCCTTTCCTGCCTGACCCGTAATACCAGCGGGCGTTAAAAAGCTGCTCTAGGACCCCTTAACGCTGCTTTTTAAGGCTAATGCAGAACTCATAATCTAGGTGTATGGTTGTTAAGCTCAGTATGATCACATAAACTTGTAAAACATAAAACTATGTAATTAAGGCACCCAATCTATCTGGTTAACTGTCACAGCGATATCTACATCAGGATATAAGGCTTCCTAGAGACTTCATGACTGTTTTTTTGAACAACCTTGTATATTTAAGGTAACAAACAGAAGACAATACAGTACTGTTTAAATATATATTGAACTATAAAGCACAAACTTAGGTGTACAGCGTACTGTGGAAAAAAACAAACAAACAATCTTTAGTGTTAACCTTATTTAGCAAACATATTATGATCTGTTTTGAGTCCAGATTGTAGTGTCCATGTCTTAGCAAACTAACCACTCCAGATCTTTTATCCCGTTGTACTGGAATCAGAAGGAGTTGTGTTAGGGATGGAAAACATTGGGACAGCAATGAATGGTCATATTCCCCTAACAGTTCCATGGGTGATCTGGTAATCACAGATTTATGGGGATAAAGGCCAATGTTCTCATAGGGCTGTTCTGCATCATTCACATAATTAGTGCACTGCCACCGCCATGATTCCTTCTCGCTCCTAAGATTATCACATAAGGTGTGGGCCCACTCTTTAAGCTGCAGTAAAGTACCTTTCTTGTCAGGGTTATTCTGTTCCTCTTTCTTCCTGGTATAACACTGTGTGTAGTGCGACATTTCACTAGTGCTATAGAATGAGTCGTCAGTTTGTGGAAGGAAGCTAATATGGCCACACCCGCTCTGGGTGATAGGTGTTCCATAATGAAAACCTGTATGCATATTACCCATTTGCATATGGACATTGTTGCATAATGGCGTGTCTGCAAGAGCCTCGCACAATGCCTGTGTTAGGCAGTAAAAGTTTTCATGAAGGAGCCACGTTATCTCAAACTACCACGCATCCAAGGCCTCCATCATGATCATATTTCTGTCAGAATCACTGCACCTGGAATATCAGCTCAATCTCCTAGGTTCTCTTGATATAGATCTTCCTTTAAAGGGATACTGAACCCAAATTTTTTCTTTTGTGATTCAGATAGAACATGCAATTTTAAACAACTTTCTAATTTACTCCTATTATCAATTTTTCTTCGTTCTCTTGCTTTCTTTATTTGAAAAAGAAGGCATCTAAGCTATTTTTTGGTTCAGAACCATGGAAAGCACTTGTTTATTGGTGGATGAATTTACCCACCAATCAGCAAGAACAACACAGTGTGTTCACCAAAAATGGGCCGGCATCTAAACTTAAATTCTTGCATTTCAAATAAAGATACCAAGATAATGAAAAGAATTTGATAATAGGAGTACATTAGAAAGTTGCTTAAAATTGCATGCTCTATCTGAATCACAATAGAAAAAATTTGGGTTCAGTGTCCCTTTAATCAAGGTAGAGCTGGGATCTCTTCACAAACACATCCTGTTTCTTTAGCAGCTGGCTCCACCCACCCAATAAGGGTGGAATTTAACTTGCTCGCAAACGGCCACAAAAACCCGATATACCTTGCGCACCACTCATAACCTAGCCTAAAGTGTTTAACCTCCATTTTTGAGAAGGAGCGATGAAGCCTCGATTCCATGCTGATGTGTTTATAGGAGCCCCAACTCTCCCCGGTCTGTGTACGGAAACTGAAGTAACTTGAATACCCATCAAGTTATTTGTAACAGGGATGCTTGCAAACAACTAAGGCCTAGACTAAAAGTGAGCACAAAAATGCATACAGTAAGGTTCATTAACACTGCTAGAGTGCAATCCATACCACTTCCATGTTTGCACTCATATTACAAGACCAATATGCATGTCAGATAGCACAGGTGTGTTAATTCCCTCACATAATAGACTTCTAAGGAGGTGTGCAGTAAAATTAATTTTGAATAACGTTTGAGCACTAAGCCAATCTGCTTAAGCAGTGGAGTTCTTCATTTAGTTCTATGCTATACTTTTTTCAATAAAACTTAAGCATAAACACCTCACTCATACATACATATACACCTTTGAACCTATACAACCTATACAAATCTAAAATACTTACAAAAAGCTCCATTTAAGCTTAAAGGGACATTGAACCCAAATTTTTTCTTTCGTGATTCAGATAGAGCATGCAATTTTAAGCAACCTACTAATTTACTCCTATTATCACATTTTCTTCATTCTCTTGGTATCTTTTTTTGAAAAGCAAGAATGTAAGTTTAGATGCCGGCCCATTTTTGGTGAGAACCTGGGTTGTTCTTGCTGATTGGTGGATAAATTCACCCACCAATAAACAAGTGCTGTCCAGGGTCTGAAACAAAAATTGGCTGGCTCCTTAGCTTAGATGCCTTCTTTTTCAAATAAAGATAGCAAGAGAACGAAGAAAAATTGCTTAAAATTGCATGATCTATCTGAATCACGAAAAAAAAAAAATTGGGTTCATTGTCCCTTTAAATACTACTAAAATGTCACCCATTTAATACTAGCAATCATATCCATGAATTTTGTTTCTAGACAGAAATGTATCCAAACAATTTTTAAATGTATCTAGGGTATTGGCATTCACTACCCCCTTTGGTAATGAGTTCCACAATTGTATTGCTCTTACAGTGAAAAAACGTTTCAGTTGCAGGAGATTAAATCTCCTTTCCTCCAACCTTAAATTGTGACCTCTTGTCACAAACAATTTTCTTGGAATAAACAGAGATTCTGCCATCTCTGTATATGGGCCTTGAATATATTTATATAAAGTAATCATGTCACCTCTCAAGTGCCGTTTTTCTAAAGAAAACAGACCCAGTTTGGCTAGCCTCTCCTCATAGCTTAAAGGGACACTGAACCCAATTCTTTTCTTTCATGATTCAGATAGAGCATGCAATTTTAAGCAACTTTCTAATTTACTCCTATTATCAATTTTTCTTCATTCTCTTGCTATCTTTATTTGAAAAAAGGGCATCTAAGCTTTTTGTTTGGTTCAGAACTCTGGTCAGCACTTTTTTTATTGGTGGATGAAATTATCCACCAATCAGCAAGAACAACCCAGGTTTTTCATCAAAAATGGGCCGGCATCTAAACTTACATTCTTGTATTTCAAATAAAGATACCAAGAGAAGAAAATTTGATAATAGGAGTAAATTAGAAAGTTGCTTAAAATCTCATGCTCTATCTGAATCACGAAAGAAAAATTCAGTGTCCCTTTAAATTCTCCATTCCACTTATTAGCTTTATGGCCCTTCTCTGAACAATTTTCTAGTTCTGCAATATCTTTTTTTGCAATCGGTCCCCAGAACTACACTCCATACTCAAGGTGAGGGATTTATATAGTGACAGAATTATGCTTTCCTCCCTTGAATCAATGCCTCTTTTAATACATGCTAGTATCTTATTGGCCTTTGTAGCCACTGCCCTGCATTGTGCACCCATCTTTAGCTTGTTATCTCTCGTCTGCACGATACAATATACAATGACATATCCTTCTATTTGTTAGGATCCCAATAGCAATAAATCTTTTTATTATTTTTTATATAGTTACAAGACACATTTTCTTTTGTGTGTTCAACACGATATGGGCACTTTTTTGAGGTCAGGATCAATACAGTCTTTGATTACATTGCGAGGGCTCTCTAGGGCAGGCATGCACGCCTTACATGCCCACTGACCAATAGGAGCCGATTAAATGGGAGGTGTGCCTTATGACTGTGCCGAAGAGGTTTCTCATTTGCGCTCCCATTTCTGGGGTTAACACGCATGTTAGTTTAAAAGGAATAGGATTTGATCAGGTGCTTATCCCTCCCACAACATGCATTTTCATTGGAGCGGGTGTACATTCCTTTTAGAATAGTTAGAATGATTGGAGGAAGCTCCGATATTTTCAAACATGGTCATATGACACAGTTAGAGAGTGAGACGCAATTTAAGGCGTCTCGGGTCATCCACAACATTAAGTAGGATTTTGCGATCGTGCAAACAGATGCCTTGCAGCACAAAAGATCGTTATGGAAATAATTACATTTATAAGATCTACCGATTTCAAGAAGGTATTCATGTTAAGAAGGCATTCATGTTAAGACACGTAGAATTACATAATGGAAGCTTTCTGTTTACACACGGTTCTGTTTACACACGGCTCATTATACGATGATCATTATTCCTCTACATAGACTTAATACGCTCTCACATTTTGAATCCAACAAAGGTTCTCATATGGGGCTAGTGATACTATCAATATTAGACTGGTAAGGCACATATAGATCATATATGTGCTCCAGACTATCTTTTAGGGTGTCTGGCTACACATTACCCTCTCACAAGCATAATTCTGGAGATAGGTTAAGAATGAACTTTTGGGTACTTGTAAATATTCCTTTGTGCTAATTAAATGTAGATGTGTCATGTGTATTAGATAAACTTTTAATGTATATGTACTGTTATGTGGTCACTATGGTAACAAATAGTAACAGGGGCTGGAAGCTAGGAGGTGTGTCAGTTTGCTAATTAGGTGCACACCTGGTTATACCTATCCACCCGAATACTAATGAATTTGTTGCCGTAGTAACTGATTGAGAATGATCACACATTGGCTGAAATTTCAATTGACTGTCCAATTAGATAATTTTTAGGTTTTTTAATTTGGTATATAGCAAGTGTATATTTTAATGTTTTATTATAGCCTGATGAAACAGCCCATAGGCGGCTGAGAAACGCGTCGCTGTGTTATTAAAGATTTTTACTTTCATATACACTTGCTTGTGTGGTATTTTGACCCATTAACCTGTTGTGGGGTTTGATATACCACTCTCCCACAAAAAAAAATAAAAAATTTACTACTGGAAGCTGAGGATCACTTGCTGTGGTTTGTCTACTGGGCGACTTGTGGTTCCAGCTTGCTGTTACTGCACCTGGAGGTGCTTTGTTTCCTGTGAGTATACCCATTAGGGTTATATTCTCCCTGGGCTCAAACAATACTAGGCCATGTTGGTTTGCCTCTCTCTTTTCTAGGCATAGGATCTAGGGCCTAGGCCCTCAAGGAACACCAATCGGATCTGTTTGGAGGTCTATCAGTGAGCTGGACTACTGTGAAGTTTCAGCCTGCCCCATTAGCACCATCTGGGTGCTTTATGTTTGTGAGTATATATAGTGCCATCTTTATACATATCTCTCTGTTTTGGTGGTACTGGGCCATGGTGGCGCCTCTGTGTTCTTCTATTTGCAGCTTGTTATCTATTACTACTCCCAAATCCCTTTCCTCCTTTGGCTTTGTCTTGTCCCATTTAAATAATATGTTGCCTGGTTATTTTTACTTCCAAAATGTAGAACCTTGCATTTTCCCATATAAATCTAATTTTTCCATTTACCTGCCCATACTTCTAATTTTTGCAGATCCCTTTGTATCAAAAGTTCATCCTGCTCTGACCTAATGACTTTACTTTACTTAGTATCATCTGCAAAAATAGAGATGTCGCTATTTAATCCTTGCTCCAAGTCATTTATAAAAATATTAAAAAGAACAGGGCCCAGTACTCATCCCTGGGGGACTCCACTAATAACCTTTGTCCAATCTGAGTCCATTCACTCCTACTCGTTGCTCCCTATCTTTTATCCAGTTATTTATCCATGAGCTAACATTTTTAGCTATTCCCAGTCCCTTAATTTTGTGCATTAATCTCTCATGTGGCACTGTATCAAATGCCTTTGCAAAATCTAAGTATATCACATCAACTGATTCCCCTTTATCTTTATTTTTACTTCCTCATAGAGGCCTATTTATCATAGGTCTTGTGGACCTTATCCGACAGTGCGGATCAGGTCCGCAAGACCTCGCTGAATGCGGAGAGCAATACGCACTCCGTATTCAGCATTGCACCAGCAGCTCACAAGAGCTGCTGGTGCAACGCTGCCCCCTGCAGACTCGCGACCAATCGGCAGGGGGTGTTAATCAACCCGATCGTATTTGATCAGGTTGAATTCTGCCTCATCAGAGCAGGCAAACAGAGTTATGGAGCAGCGGTCTTTGAGTCTGAAGACTCGCCAGAAACACGGGCCCACAAGCTCCTTATGGAGCTTGATAAATGGGCCCCATAGAATCTAATTAGATTCTCAATCGGGTTTAGGTCTGGAAACATGCTTGGCCAGTCCAACACCTTTACCCTCAGCATCTTTAGCAAGGCAGTGTTCGTCTTGGAGGTGTGTTTGGGGTCGTTATCATGTTGAAATATGACCTGTGGCCCAGTCTCCGAAGGGAGGGAATCATGCTCTGCTTTAGTATGTCACAATACATGTTGGCATTCATTGTTCCCTCAATGAACTATAGCTCCCCAATGCCGGCAGCACTCATGCAGGTCCAGATCATGGCACTCCCACCACTATTCTTGACTGTAGGCAAGACAAACTTGTCTTTATACTCCTCATCTGATTGCCGCCACACACACTTGACACCATCTGAATCAAATAAGTTTATCTTGGTCGCATCGGACCACAGGACTTGGTTATAGTAATCCATGCCCATAGTCTGCTTGTCTTCAGTTTGCGGGATTTCTTGTGCATCATCTTTAGAAGAGGCTTCCTTCTGGGATGACAGCCATGCAGACCAATTTGATGCAGTGTGCGGCATATGGTCTGAGCACTGACAGGCTGACCCCCCACCCCTTCAACCTCTGCAGCAATGTTGGCAGCACTCATATGTCTATTTCCCAAAGACAACCTCTGGATATGATGCTGAGCACGTTCACTCAACTTCTCTGGTCGATCATGGCGAGGCCTGTTCTGAGTGGAACATGTCCTGTATGGTCTTGCCCGCCATGCTGCAGCTCAGTTTCAGGGTCTTGGCTATCTTCTTATAGCCTAGGCCATCTTTATGTAGAAGTCAATTCTTTTTTTCAGATCCTCAGAGAGTTCTTTGCCATGAGGTGCCATCTTGAACTTCCAGTGACCAATATGAGAGAGTGTGAGAGTGATAACACCAAATTTTCACACCTACTCCCCATTCACACCTGAGACCTTGTAACACTAACGAGTCACATAACACGGGGAGGGAAAATGGCAAATTGGACCCAATTTGGACATTTTCACTTAGGGGTGTATTCACTTTCTCCAACATTGGTGTGTCCGGTCCACGGCGTCATCCTTACTTGTGGGATATTCTCTTCCCCAACAGGAAATGGCAAAGAGTCCCAGCAAAGCTGGTCACATGATCCCTCCTAGGCTCCGCCCACCCTAGTCATTCTCTTTGCCGTTGCACAGGCAACATCTCCACGGAGATGGTTAAGAGTTTTTTGGTGTTTAAATGTAGTTTTTATTCTTCTATCAAGTGTTTGTTATTTTAAAATAGTGCTGGTATGTACTATTTACTCTGAAACAGAAAAGGATGAAGATTTCTGTTTGTAAGAGGAAGATGATTTTAGCAGACAGTAACTAAAATTGGTTGCTGTTTCCACAGAGGACTGTTGAGATGAAGTAACTTCAGTTGGGGGAAACAGTTAGCAGACTTTTCTGCTTAAGGTATGACTAGCCATATTTCTAACAAGACTGTGTAATGCTGGAAGGCTGTCATTTCCCCTCATGGGGACCGGTAAGCCATTTTCTTAGTCAAAAACAAACAGAATAAAGGGCTTATTATGGGCTAAAAAACTGGTAGACATTTTTATGGGCTAAATCGATTGCTTTATTTGTGCATAATATTCAAATTTAGGCTAACAATTGACATTTATAATCTTGGGGAACGTTTATAAAAAGGCAGGCACTGTATTGGACACCTTTTTCAGTCAGGGGGCCTTTCTAGTCATAGACTGAGCCTCATTTTCGCGCCATTAATGCGCAGTTGTTTTTTGAGAACAGGGCATGCAGATGCATGTGTGTGGATCTAAGAATCTCTGAAAAAGCTTTTAGAAGGCGTCATTTGGTATAGTATTCCCCTCAGGGCTTGGTTGGGTCTTAGCAAAGACTGTATCTGGGACTGTATAGGGGTTAAATTGAAAAACGGCTCCGGTTCCGTTATTTTAAGGGTTAAAGCTCTGAAATTTGGACAATTCCTTCATACTTTTTCACATATTCAGTAATAAAGTGTTTTCTGTTTGAAATTTAAAGTGACAGTAACGGTTTTATTTTAAAACGTTTTTTGTGCATTGTTGACAAGTTTAAGCCTGTTTAACATGTCTATACCTTCAGATAAGCTATGTTCTATATGTATGAAAGCCAATGTGTCTCCCCATTTAAATTTATGTGATAATTGTGCCATAGCGTCCAAACAAAGTAAGGACAGTACTGCCACAAATAATGATATTGCCCAAGATGATTCCTCAAATGAGGGGAGTAAACATGATACTACATCATCTCCTACTGTGTCTACACCAGTTTTGCCCATGCAGGAGGCCCCTAGTACATCTAGTGCGCCAATACTTATTACCATGCAACAATTAACGGCTGTAATGGATAACTCCATAGCAAATCTTTTATCCAAAATGCCTACTTATCAGAGAAAGCGCGATTGCTCTGTTTTAAACACTGAAGAGCAAGAGGACGCTGATGATAATTGTTCTGTCATACCCTCACACCAATCTGAAGGGGCCATGAGGGAGGTTTTGTCTGAGGGAGAAATTTCAGATTCAGGAAAAATTTCTCATCAAGCTGAACCTGATGTTGTGACATTTAAATTTAAATTAGAACATCTCTGCGCACTGCTTAAGGAGGTGTTATCTACTCTGGATGATTGTGACAATTTGGTCATTCCAGAGAAATTATGCAAGATGGACAGGTTCCTAGAGGTTCCGGTGCCCCCCGACGCTTTTCCTATACCCAAGCGGGTGGCGGACATAGTAAATAAAGAGTGGGAAAAGACCGGCATACCTTTTGTTCCTCCCCCTATATTTAAGAAATTATTTCCTATGGTCGACCCCAGAAAGGACTTATGGCAGACAGTCCCCAAGGTCGAGGGGGCAGTTTCTACTCTAAACAAACGCACTACTATTCCTATCGAAGATAGTTGTGCTTTCAAAGATCCTATAGATAAAAAATTAGAAGGTTTGCTTAAAAAGATTTTTGTACAGCAAGGCTACCTTCTACAACCAATTTCATGCATTGTTCCTGTCACTACGGCAGCGTGGTTCTGGTTCGAGGAACTAGAAAAGTCGCTCAGTAGAGAAACTCCATATGTGGAGGTTATGGACAGAGTTCACGCACTTAAATTGGCTAACTCTTTTATTTTAGATGCCGCTTTGCAATTAGCAAAATTAGCGGCGAAAAATTCAGGGTTTGCTATTGTGGCGCGCAGAGCGCTTTGGCTAAAGTCTTGGTCAGCGGATGTGTCATCCAAGACAAAATTACTTAACATTCCTTTCAAAGGTAAAACTTTATTTGGACCTGATTTGAAAGAGATTATTTCAGACATCACTGGGGGAAAGGGCCACGCCCTTCCACAGGATAGGTCTTTTAAGGCTAAAAATAAGCCTAATTTTCGTCCCTTTCGCAGAAATGGACCAGCCTCTAATTCTGCATCCTCTAAGCAAGAGGGTAATGCCTCACAACCCAAATCAGCCTGGAAACCAATGAAAGGCTGGAACAAAGGTAAGCAGGCCAAGAAACCTGCCACTGTTAACAAGACAGCATGAAGGAGTAGCCCCCGATCCGGGACCGGATCTGGTGGGGGGCAGACTCTCTCTCTTTGCTCAGGCTTGGGCAAGAGATGTTCAGGATCCTTGGGTGCTAGAAATAGTTTCTCAAGGTTATCTCCTGGAATTCAAGGAACTACCCCCAAGGGGAAGGTTCCACAAGTCTCCCTTATCCTCAAACCAAATAAAGAGACAGGCATTCTTACATTGTGTAGAATACCTGTTAAAGATGGGATTGATACTCCCAGTTCCAATAAAGGAACAAGGAATGGGATTTTATTCCAATCTGTTCGTAGTTCCCAAAAAAGAGGGAACGTTCAGACCAATTTTGGATTTGAAGATCCTAAACAAATTTCTCAGGGTACCATCGTTCAAAATGGAAACTATTCGAACGATTCTACCCACCATCCAGGAAAGTCAATTTATGACTACCGTGGATCTAAAGGATGCGTACCTACATATCCCTATCCACAAGGAACATCATCAGTTCCTAAGGTTCGCTTTTCTGGACAAACATTACCAGTTTGTGGCTCTTCCATTCGGATTAGCCACTGCTCCAAGGATTTTCACAAAGGTGCTAGGGTCCCTTCTAGCGGTTCTAAGACCAAGGGGCATTGCAGTAGTACCTTACTTGGACGACATTCTAATACAAGCGTCGTCCCTGTCAAAGGCAAAGGCTCATACGGACATCGTTCTAGCCTTTCTCACATCTCACGGATGGAAGGTGAACAAAGAAAAGAGTTCTCTGTCCCCGTCAACAAGAGTTCCCTTCTTGGGAACAATAATAGATTCCTTAGAAATGAGGATTTTTCTGACAGAGGTCAGAAAATCAAAACTTCTAAGCTCTTGTCAAGTGCTTCATTCTGTTCCTCGTCCTTCCATAGTGCAGTGCATGGAAGTAATAGGATTGATGGTTGCAACAATGGACATAGTTCCTTTTGCACAAATTCATCTAAGACCATTACAACTGTGCATGCTCAAACAGTGGAATGGGGATTATACAGACTTGTCTCCAATGATTCAAGTAGATCAAAAGACCAGAGATTCACTCCGTTGGTGGCTGACCCTGGACCATCTGTCCCAGGGAATGAGCTTCCGCAGGCCAGAGTGGGTCATTGTCACGACCGACGCCAGTCTAGTGGGCTGGGGTGCGGTCTGGGAATCCCTGAAAGCTCAGGGTCTATGGTCTCGGGAAGAGTCTCTTCTCCCGATAAACATTCTGGAACTGAGAGCGATATTCAATGCTCTCAGAGCTTGGCCTCAACTAGCAAAGGCCAAATTCATAAGGTTCCAATCAGACAACATGACGACTGTTGCTTATATCAATCATCAAGGGGGAACAAAGAGTTCCCTGGCGATGAAAGAAGTGACCAAAATAATTCAATGGGCGGAGGATCACTCCTGCCACTTGTCTGCGATCCACATCCCAGGAGTGGAAAATTGGGAAGCGGATTTTCTGAGTCGTCAGACATTTCATCCGGGGGAGTGGGAACTCCATCCGGAAATCTTTGCCCAAATAACTCAATTATGGGGCATTCCAGACATGGATCTGATGGCATCTCGTCAGAACTTCAAGGTTCCTTGCTACGGGTCCAGATCCAGGGATCCCAAGGCGACTCTAGTAGATGCACTAGTAGCACCTTGGACTTTCAACCTAGCTTACGTATTCCCACCGTTTCCTCTCATTCCCAGGCTGGTAGCCAGGATCAATCAGGAGAGGGCCTCGGTGATCTTGATAGCTCCTGCGTGGCCACGCAGGACTTGGTATGCAGACCTGGTGAATATGTCATCGGCTCCACCATGGAAGCTACCTTTGGTACATTTATAAGATCTACCGATTTCAAGAAGGTATTCATGTTAAGAAGGCATTCATGTTAAGACACGTAGAATTACATAATGGAAGCTTTCTGTTTACACACGGTTCTGTTTACACACGGCTCATTATACGATGATCATTATTCCTCTACATAGACTTAATACGCTCTCACATTTTGAATCCAACAAAGGTTCTCATATGGGGCTAGTGATACTATCAATATTAGACTGGTAAGGCACATATAGATCATATATGTGCTCCAGACTATCTTTTAGGGTGTCTGGCTACACATTACCCTCTCACAAGCATAATTCTGGAGATAGGTTAAGAATGAACTTTTGGGTACTTGTAAATATTCCTTTGTGCTAATTAAATGTAGATGTGTCATGTGTATTAGATAAACTTTTAATGTATATGTACTGTTATGTGGTCACTATGGTAACAAATAGTAACAGGGGCTGGAAGCTAGGAGGTGTGTCAGTTTGCTAATTAGGTGCACACCTGGTTATACCTATCCACCCGAATACTAATGAATTTGTTGCCGTAGTAACTGATTGAGAATGATCACACATTGGCTGAAATTTCAATTGACTGTCCAATTAGATAATTTTTAGGTTTTTTAATTTGGTATATAGCAAGTGTATATTTTAATGTTTTATTATAGCCTGATGAAACAGCCCATAGGCGGCTGAGAAACGCGTCGCTGTGTTATTAAAGATTTTTACTTTCATATACACTTGCTTGTGTGGTATTTTGACCCATTAACCTGTTGTGGGGTTTGATATACCACTCTCCCACAAAAAAAAATAAAAAATTTACTACTGGAAGCTGAGGATCACTTGCTGTGGTTTGTCTACTGGGCGACTTGTGGTTCCAGCTTGCTGTTACTGCACCTGGAGGTGCTTTGTTTCCTGTGAGTATACCCATTAGGGTTATATTCTCCCTGGGCTCAAACAATACTAGGCCATGTTGGTTTGCCTCTCTCTTTTCTAGGCATAGGATCTAGGGCCTAGGCCCTCAAGGAACACCAATCGGATCTGTTTGGAGGTCTATCAGTGAGCTGGACTACTGTGAAGTTTCAGCCTGCCCCATTAGCACCATCTGGGTGCTTTATGTTTGTGAGTATATATAGTGCCATCTTTATACATATCTCTCTGTTTTGGTGGTACTGGGCCATGGTGGCGCCTCTGTGTTCTTCTATTTGCAGCTTGTTATCTATTACTACTCCCAAATCCCTTTCCTCCTTTGGCTTTGTCTTGTCCCATTTAAATAATATGTTGCCTGGTTATTTTTACTTCCAAAATGTAGAACCTTGCATTTTCCCATATAAATCTAATTTTTCCATTTACCTGCCCATACTTCTAATTTTTGCAGATCCCTTTGTATCAAAAGTTCATCCTGCTCTGACCTAATGACTTTACTTTACTTAGTATCATCTGCAAAAATAGAGATGTCGCTATTTAATCCTTGCTCCAAGTCATTTATAAAAATATTAAAAAGAACAGGGCCCAGTACTCATCCCTGGGGGACTCCACTAATAACCTTTGTCCAATCTGAGTCCATTCACTCCTACTCGTTGCTCCCTATCTTTTATCCAGTTATTTATCCATGAGCTAACATTTTTAGCTATTCCCAGTCCCTTAATTTTGTGCATTAATCTCTCATGTGGCACTGTATCAAATGCCTTTGCAAAATCTAAGTATATCACATCAACTGATTCCCCTTTATCTTTATTTTTACTTCCTCATAGAGGCCTATTTATCATAGGTCTTGTGGACCTTATCCGACAGTGCGGATCAGGTCCGCAAGACCTCGCTGAATGCGGAGAGCAATACGCACTCCGTATTCAGCATTGCACCAGCAGCTCACAAGAGCTGCTGGTGCAACGCTGCCCCCTGCAGACTCGCGACCAATCGGCAGGGGGTGTTAATCAACCCGATCGTATTTGATCAGGTTGAATTCTGCCTCATCAGAGCAGGCAAACAGAGTTATGGAGCAGCGGTCTTTGAGTCTGAAGACTCGCCAGAAACACGGGCCCACAAGCTCCTTATGGAGCTTGATAAATGGGCCCCATAGAATCTAATTAGATTCTCAATTGGGTTTAGGTCTGGAAACATGCTTGGCCAGTCCAACACCTTTACCCTCAGCATCTTTAGCAAGGCAGTGTTCGTCTTGGAGGTGTGTTTGGGGTCGTTATCATGTTGAAATATGACCTGTGGCCCAGTCTCCGAAGGGAGGGAATCATGCTCTGCTTTAGTATGTCACAATACATGTTGGCATTCATTGTTCCCTCAATGAACTATAGCTCCCCAATGCCGGCAGCACTCATGCAGGTCCAGATCATGGCACTCCCACCACTATTCTTGACTGTAGGCAAGACAAACTTGTCTTTATACTCCTCATCTGATTGCCGCCACACACACTTGACACCATCTGAATCAAATAAGTTTATCTTGGTCGCATCGGACCACAGGACTTGGTTATAGTAATCCATGCCCATAGTCTGCTTGTCTTCAGTTTGCGGGATTTCTTGTGCATCATCTTTAGAAGAGGCTTCCTTCTGGGATGACAGCCATGCAGACCAATTTGATGCAGTGTGCGGCATATGGTCTGAGCACTGACAGGCTGACCCCCCACCCCTTCAACCTCTGCAGCAATGTTGGCAGCACTCATATGTCTATTTCCCAAAGACAACCTCTGGATATGATGCTGAGCACGTTCACTCAACTTCTCTGGTCGATCATGGCGAGGCCTGTTCTGAGTGGAACATGTCCTGTATGGTCTTGCCCGCCATGCTGCAGCTCAGTTTCAGGGTCTTGGCTATCTTCTTATAGCCTAGGCCATCTTTATGTAGAAGTCAATTCTTTTTTTCAGATCCTCAGAGAGTTCTTTGCCATGAGGTGCCATCTTGAACTTCCAGTGACCAATATGAGAGAGTGTGAGAGTGATAACACCAAATTTTCACACCTACTCCCCATTCACACCTGAGACCTTGTAACACTAACGAGTCACATAACACGGGGAGGGAAAATGGCAAATTGGACCCAATTTGGACATTTTCACTTAGGGGTGTATTCACTTTCTCCAACATTGGTGTGTCCGGTCCACGGCGTCATCCTTACTTGTGGGATATTCTCTTCCCCAACAGGAAATGGCAAAGAGTCCCAGCAAAGCTGGTCACATGATCCCTCCTAGGCTCCGCCCACCCTAGTCATTCTCTTTGCCGTTGCACAGGCAACATCTCCACGGAGATGGTTAAGAGTTTTTTGGTGTTTAAATGTAGTTTTTATTCTTCTATCAAGTGTTTGTTATTTTAAAATAGTGCTGGTATGTACTATTTACTCTGAAACAGAAAAGGATGAAGATTTCTGTTTGTAAGAGGAAGATGATTTTAGCAGACAGTAACTAAAATTGGTTGCTGTTTCCACAGAGGACTGTTGAGATGAAGTAACTTCAGTTGGGGGAAACAGTTAGCAGACTTTTCTGCTTAAGGTATGACTAGCCATATTTCTAACAAGACTGTGTAATGCTGGAAGGCTGTCATTTCCCCTCATGGGGACCGGTAAGCCATTTTCTTAGTCAAAAACAAACAGAATAAAGGGCTTATTATGGGCTAAAAAACTGGTAGACATTTTTATGGGCTAAATCGATTGCTTTATTTGTGCATAATATTCAAATTTAGGCTAACAATTGACATTTATAATCTTGGGGAACGTTTATAAAAAGGCAGGCACTGTATTGGACACCTTTTTCAGTCAGGGGGCCTTTCTAGTCATAGACTGAGCCTCATTTTCGCGCCATTAATGCGCAGTTGTTTTTTGAGAACAGGGCATGCAGATGCATGTGTGTGGATCTAAGAATCTCTGAAAAAGCTTTTAGAAGGCGTCATTTGGTATAGTATTCCCCTCAGGGCTTGGTTGGGTCTTAGCAAAGACTGTATCTGGGACTGTATAGGGGTTAAATTGAAAAACGGCTCCGGTTCCGTTATTTTAAGGGTTAAAGCTCTGAAATTTGGACAATTCCTTCATACTTTTTCACATATTCAGTAATAAAGTGTTTTCTGTTTGAAATTTAAAGTGACAGTAACGGTTTTATTTTAAAACGTTTTTTGTGCATTGTTGACAAGTTTAAGCCTGTTTAACATGTCTATACCTTCAGATAAGCTATGTTCTATATGTATGAAAGCCAATGTGTCTCCCCATTTAAATTTATGTGATAATTGTGCCATAGCGTCCAAACAAAGTAAGGACAGTACTGCCACAAATAATGATATTGCCCAAGATGATTCCTCAAATGAGGGGAGTAAACATGATACTACATCATCTCCTACTGTGTCTACACCAGTTTTGCCCATGCAGGAGGCCCCTAGTACATCTAGTGCGCCAATACTTATTACCATGCAACAATTAACGGCTGTAATGGATAACTCCATAGCAAATCTTTTATCCAAAATGCCTACTTATCAGAGAAAGCGCGATTGCTCTGTTTTAAACACTGAAGAGCAAGAGGACGCTGATGATAATTGTTCTGTCATACCCTCACACCAATCTGAAGGGGCCATGAGGGAGGTTTTGTCTGAGGGAGAAATTTCAGATTCAGGAAAAATTTCTCATCAAGCTGAACCTGATGTTGTGACATTTAAATTTAAATTAGAACATCTCTGCGCACTGCTTAAGGAGGTGTTATCTACTCTGGATGATTGTGACAATTTGGTCATTCCAGAGAAATTATGCAAGATGGACAGGTTCCTAGAGGTTCCGGTGCCCCCCGACGCTTTTCCTATACCCAAGCGGGTGGCGGACATAGTAAATAAAGAGTGGGAAAAGACCGGCATACCTTTTGTTCCTCCCCCTATATTTAAGAAATTATTTCCTATGGTCGACCCCAGAAAGGACTTATGGCAGACAGTCCCCAAGGTCGAGGGGGCAGTTTCTACTCTAAACAAACGCACTACTATTCCTATCGAAGATAGTTGTGCTTTCAAAGATCCTATAGATAAAAAATTAGAAGGTTTGCTTAAAAAGATTTTTGTACAGCAAGGCTACCTTCTACAACCAATTTCATGCATTGTTCCTGTCACTACGGCAGCGTGGTTCTGGTTCGAGGAACTAGAAAAGTCGCTCAGTAGAGAAACTCCATATGTGGAGGTTATGGACAGAGTTCACGCACTTAAATTGGCTAACTCTTTTATTTTAGATGCCGCTTTGCAATTAGCAAAATTAGCGGCGAAAAATTCAGGGTTTGCTATTGTGGCGCGCAGAGCGCTTTGGCTAAAGTCTTGGTCAGCGGATGTGTCATCCAAGACAAAATTACTTAACATTCCTTTCAAAGGTAAAACTTTATTTGGACCTGATTTGAAAGAGATTATTTCAGACATCACTGGGGGAAAGGGCCACGCCCTTCCACAGGATAGGTCTTTTAAGGCTAAAAATAAGCCTAATTTTCGTCCCTTTCGCAGAAATGGACCAGCCTCTAATTCTGCATCCTCTAAGCAAGAGGGTAATGCCTCACAACCCAAATCAGCCTGGAAACCAATGAAAGGCTGGAACAAAGGTAAGCAGGCCAAGAAACCTGCCACTGTTAACAAGACAGCATGAAGGAGTAGCCCCCGATCCGGGACCGGATCTGGTGGGGGGCAGACTCTCTCTCTTTGCTCAGGCTTGGGCAAGAGATGTTCAGGATCCTTGGGTGCTAGAAATAGTTTCTCAAGGTTATCTCCTGGAATTCAAGGAACTACCCCCAAGGGGAAGGTTCCACAAGTCTCCCTTATCCTCAAACCAAATAAAGAGACAGGCATTCTTACATTGTGTAGAATACCTGTTAAAGATGGGATTGATACTCCCAGTTCCAATAAAGGAACAAGGAATGGGATTTTATTCCAATCTGTTCGTAGTTCCCAAAAAAGAGGGAACGTTCAGACCAATTTTGGATTTGAAGATCCTAAACAAATTTCTCAGGGTACCATCGTTCAAAATGGAAACTATTCGAACGATTCTACCCACCATCCAGGAAAGTCAATTTATGACTACCGTGGATCTAAAGGATGCGTACCTACATATCCCTATCCACAAGGAACATCATCAGTTCCTAAGGTTCGCTTTTCTGGACAAACATTACCAGTTTGTGGCTCTTCCATTCGGATTAGCCACTGCTCCAAGGATTTTCACAAAGGTGCTAGGGTCCCTTCTAGCGGTTCTAAGACCAAGGGGCATTGCAGTAGTACCTTACTTGGACGACATTCTAATACAAGCGTCGTCCCTGTCAAAGGCAAAGGCTCATACGGACATCGTTCTAGCCTTTCTCACATCTCACGGATGGAAGGTGAACAAAGAAAAGAGTTCTCTGTCCCCGTCAACAAGAGTTCCCTTCTTGGGAACAATAATAGATTCCTTAGAAATGAGGATTTTTCTGACAGAGGTCAGAAAATCAAAACTTCTAAGCTCTTGTCAAGTGCTTCATTCTGTTCCTCGTCCTTCCATAGTGCAGTGCATGGAAGTAATAGGATTGATGGTTGCAACAATGGACATAGTTCCTTTTGCACAAATTCATCTAAGACCATTACAACTGTGCATGCTCAAACAGTGGAATGGGGATTATACAGACTTGTCTCCAATGATTCAAGTAGATCAAAAGACCAGAGATTCACTCCGTTGGTGGCTGACCCTGGACCATCTGTCCCAGGGAATGAGCTTCCGCAGGCCAGAGTGGGTCATTGTCACGACCGACGCCAGTCTAGTGGGCTGGGGTGCGGTCTGGGAATCCCTGAAAGCTCAGGGTCTATGGTCTCGGGAAGAGTCTCTTCTCCCGATAAACATTCTGGAACTGAGAGCGATATTCAATGCTCTCAGAGCTTGGCCTCAACTAGCAAAGGCCAAATTCATAAGGTTCCAATCAGACAACATGACGACTGTTGCTTATATCAATCATCAAGGGGGAACAAAGAGTTCCCTGGCGATGAAAGAAGTGACCAAAATAATTCAATGGGCGGAGGATCACTCCTGCCACTTGTCTGCGATCCACATCCCAGGAGTGGAAAATTGGGAAGCGGATTTTCTGAGTCGTCAGACATTTCATCCGGGGGAGTGGGAACTCCATCCGGAAATCTTTGCCCAAATAACTCAATTATGGGGCATTCCAGACATGGATCTGATGGCATCTCGTCAGAACTTCAAGGTTCCTTGCTACGGGTCCAGATCCAGGGATCCCAAGGCGACTCTAGTAGATGCTCTAGTAGCACCTTGGACTTTCAACCTAGCTTACGTATTCCCACCGTTTCCTCTCATTCCCAGGCTGGTAGCCAGGATCAATCAGGAGAGGGCCTCGGTGATCTTGATAGCTCCTGCGTGGCCACGCAGGACTTGGTATGCAGACCTGGTGAATATGTCATCGGCTCCACCATGGAAGCTACCTTTGAGACAGGACCTTCTTGTTCAAGGTCCATTCGAACACCCAAATCTGGTCTCCCTCCAACTGACGGCTTGGAGATTGAACGCTTGATTCTATCAAAGCGTGGGTTTTCAGATTCGGTGATAGATACTCTGGTTCAGGCCAGAAAACCTGTAACTAGAAAAATTTACCATAAAATATGGAAAAAATATATCTGTTGGTGTGAATCCAATGGATTCCCATGGAATAAAATAAAAATTCCTAAGATTCTCTCCTTTCTTCAAGAAGGTTTGGAGAAAGGATTATCTGCAAGTTCCCTAAAGGGACAGATCTCTGCTTTATCTGTCTTACTACACAAAAGACTGGCAGCTGTGCCAGATGTTCAAGCATTTGTTCAGGCTCTGGTTAGGATCAAGCCTGTTTACAGACCTTTGACTCCTCCCTGGAGTCTAAATCTAGTTCTTTCAGTTCTTCAAGGGGTTCCGTTTGAACCCTTACATTCCATAGATATTAAGTTACTATCTTGGAAAGTTTTGTTTTTGGTTGCAATTTCTTCTGCTAGAAGAGTTTCAGAGTTATCTGCTCTGCAGTGTTCTCCTCCTTATCTGGTGTTCCATGCAGATAAGGTGGTTTTGCGTACTAAGCCTGGTTTTCTTCCTAAAGTTGTTTCTAACAAAAATATTAACCAGGAGATAGTTGTACCTTCTTTGTGTCCGAATCCAGTTTCAAAGAAGGAACGTTTGTTACACAATTTGGACGTTGTCCGTGCTCTAAAGTTCTATTTAGAGGCTACTAAAGATTTCAGACAAACATCTTCCTTGTTTGTTGTTTATTCTGGTAAAAGGAGAGGTCAAAAAGCGACTTCTACCTCTCTTTCCTTTTGGCTTAAAAGCATCATCCGATTGGCTTATGAGACTGCCGGACGGCAGCCTCCTGAAAGAATCACAGCTCACTCCACTAGGGCTGTGGCTTCCACATGGGCCTTCAAGAACGAGGCTTCTGTTGACCAGATATGTAAGGCAGCGACTTGGTCTTCACTGCACACTTTTGCCAAATTTTACAAATTTGATACTTTTGCTTCTTCGGAGGCTATTTTTGGGAGAAAGGTTTTGCAAGCTGTGGTTCCTTCCGTTTAGGTGACCTGATTTGCTCCCTCCCGTCATCCGTGTCCTAAAGCTTTGGTATTGGTTCCCACAAGTAAGGATGATGCCGTGGACCGGACACACCAATGTTGGAGAAAACAGAATTTATGCTTACCTGATAAATTACTTTCTCCAACGGTGTGTCTGGTCTGATGAATTATTTTCTCTAACTACAGTCACCACGGTATCATATGGTTTCTCCTATATATATTTCCTCCTGTCCGTCGGTCGAATGACTGGGGTGGGCGGAGCCTAGGAGGGATCATGTGACCAGCTTTGCTGGGACTCTTTGCCATTTCCTGTTGGGGAAGAGAATATCCCACAAGTAAGGATGACGCCGTGGACCGGACACACCGTTGGAGAAAGTAATTTATCAGGTAAGCATAAATTCTGTTTTTGTTGCCAACGGTTTAGACATTAATGGCTGTGTGTTGAGTTATTTTGAGGGGACAGCATATTTACACTGGTTTACAGGCTGTACACTCACTACTTTACATTGTACCAAAGTGTCATTTCTTCAGTGTTGTCACATGAAAAGATACAGTATTATAAAATATTTACAGAAATGTGAGGGGTGTACTCACTTTTGTGAGATACTGTATGTACTTAAAGAACCTTTTAGGGTTAGACTTAGATTCCCTTGCAATTAATATTTCATTTTCAATTTTGGCTAATTTGATTGCTTTTTTGCATGCTTTGTTATATTCTTTATAAATATGATATGAACTGAATCTGTAATTTGTTTTAATAAGTCTTAATATAACTTAAATTTATTTTGCTAGCTTTCTCATGTGTTTTGTTATGCAAACTAGAAAGTGAGAATTATTTACTTCAAGGGGGATAGTTATCAAAATGTCAACTGATAATACGCTGAAATCCCGCGTCGTATTTGACGCAAGATTGATCTGCCATAGTTAACAAAGCTTCAGGATCGTCAAATGTTGAAATTTGTGACAAAATATACGCTCCCGCGATCTCAATCCGACGCAGATCGATGCTTGCGTCATTACAGATGTTTCAAATTCACATTCGACTCTTTTTGACCCTTTTCCCAATTTATCAAACATTTAACAGGTACGCTTGCGTCTATTCCGATGCAGCGTACCTACTTTTCAAACCGCCCCCCTTGAGGCCGCGGATGCCACAGAAATCAATGGGAGTCTGAAAACACAGAAAGCTTATGTTCGATGCTGCAAGAGAATGAAGCATATTACAAAATAAAAGTAAATTAGAAACTTTATTAAAGTTGTTTACCCTTTCTAAATCAAATATTATTGCTTTACATTTGGTGCACTAGTAGATATAGGGATAAAAATGAAAAATACATAACTACTTATGGATTATGTTACATCTTTGTCTCCCATTACAAAGCAAGGGGACAATATTATTTCTCCAAATTTGGTGCAAAGTTTTGCCCCAAACTTGTTTCACTAATAGATATAGAGATAAAAATGAAATAAATATGCAACATAATATAGCTAACTTCCTTTTTATTTTTTTGATAAATCTATTTGCATCATGTTTATGGCATATAATACATGTCCCACTCTCCACTTCGCACCAAATTTGACGCAACACCTTTTGCACCAATTATGACGCAAACTCCTAAACAACCTACACACTAGTGAATTTTTCAACCACTTTTGATTGGGATATGATAATCAAATGATTTATGACATCAGCCAATCTAATTCAAATATACATTTTAAACTATCACTAACGAATCAAATTACTCGATACTTGTGTCATTGATCACTCATCAGAACTTGTAAGTGACATTAATTACATTGTGTATTATACTTTGAAAGTATGTATATGTGAAATTACTATTAAAGATAAGCATTGATGCTGACATTAGGACACACAGTGTAATATTTTAGACAATGATTTTAAATTTCGAATGATGTTTGATTCAATATAATCTTAAGATGATAGCTCAAAGGAATAGCCCACCTAACATTAAACTGTCATGAATCAGATACAGCAGAAATTAAAATAACCTCTTTACTGTCATGCTATTTTCAGTGTATTTCTTCCTTCTCTTGAATTTATTTTTCAGTAAGAAATGTCATCTTATATGCCAGCCCATTTTGTAACACCTGTGTAGGGGTGGTTTTTAAAACTAGATTGCAATCAGGAGGGGTTACACAGGTACTGAGATAAAACTGGCCCAGCTCTTAAAATATGCATTGATTGCAAATAAATACATATGATACCCTGATTACATGTTATATTCGCAATTATTCATGCTCAGAATAATAATAAATTTACATGATATACATATAGTGGTATAAATAAACTCAGAGACATGAAAGACAACATTATTTAGAACAATAAAAGGAATTTAGGGACATGTAAATATATTTGTAAAAGATTTCTGACATAACACATATATATGCAGTATATATATATATATATATATATACAAACACACACAAGTATGTGCAAAGATATATGTACAAATTCTAGCATTAATAATCATTTATAAAAAAAACATGAAATAAAAGCATATCATGACTTCTAGAAATACAAATACACATTAATTTATGTGAAAGTATCATATAACAAATAAATATAAAAATAACTTTCTATGAGATATTGTTGGTTGAGGTATAAATAAATGTAGCTATTTCTTGGACATTAACAGATGAAAAATAAAAGATTAGCTTTAGAGAAACGTGCTTGTTCATGGACAGTAATGAAATGTTATAAATAAAGTTGGGAAAAAACAGAATAACCTTGACATTGATGACTGTTAGTTAACAACAGTCCGATGCTCATCACGCCGTACTTGACACGCGTGTTTTTTACTGGTTTTTTTTTATAACTAAGGGCATCGTATGCAGATTCGTGTCAGCAATGTAAGGCGATGTCTGGCTAGTGTATTGGCACCGTTGAATGCATCAAGATTAACGCTTTGATAAATATCCCCCCAAGCCTCAAAAAGTGCAAACTTTTAAAGTAGTGTTTTGGAGTAACACATAACTCACCACTTGTAACACAAGTGCAATGAACACATTAAAAGGATAGGGCACACCAAAAAAGTTACAGACATTTTACAATGTTTTGGTTAACATTTTTACCCATCCACTTAAAATACAAGTTTGTGCATTATTCTTTGTCCATGGACACTCCATGCACACTACATTATTGATTATGCTCCACTTGTAATCTGAGCCTAAGTTTTTTTTTCCAGCCAAGAAAATTTACAAATTATTTCTGTATCTTGATAAATTCTGGTCATCCTATTACATTCTTGCTTTTGAAAGTTTTCCTGTTGGAATAGTGTTCCTTCAGCAAACTGTTATTTGTTCAATGAACAAAAACCTGTCATCACTTGTAGATATAAAGGGATTTTACAATAGGGACATTCAGTGGTTTACATTAATGCCAGAGTTAATGCATGTAAATTCACAGAATTAAATAATATAATACATTATGGGCCAGATTACTAGTGTCATGCAAACTGTTACGTGCAAGCGATATCAGGCCAAGCGATATCAGGCTTATCGTGGGTGTTTAAACAAGTTCGCTCAAGAGCAAATTCACAATTGAATTTAATGTGAGTTGGGTTATCGCAACCTCAGAATGCTGGTTAGCTTTTATGCTCAAATAAAATGTCCCACAAGAAAACATCAAAAATACACATCAATAATAACATTGTCTGATAAAAAAATATTCAAAATAAATATTGCAATAAAAAGAGCTTAAAGATATGAGGTCTTGGGTGTTAGAAAAAAAAAGTCTGCAAAGGACTTTAATATAGAGATACATACATGTCTAAAGATGTATTTGTATGTATATATGTGTGTGCATATGTATTTACATTCTTGTGTATATACCTGTACCTGCATATCCATTCCTATCGATATATAGGTATAGATATGTATTTTACATGAACAGTATCATATATATATACTGTATATATTGCATAATATTCTATGTGAAGAACATAGGAACAGAAAATATACATTCTGCGCCTCATGTTTCTCAATTTAGATCTTATCGTGATCGGGTTAGCGGAATGAGAACTTAGTATTCTTAAAGGCGCATTATATATATATATACATATACATACAGTATATACATACAGGAGGGGGAAACAAGACGTGGAGGAACTCCTTGCTCAGTATGCTTAGAGGAATGTGGCTGCACCTCACGAGTCCCAATGAAGGCCTAAATGATCGTCTGGGGTTGCTGTGTTCCTTGTTCAGAGAGAAATTGCCTAGCATTTTGACACTGGACTGACCGTGATAGGCGGAATCAGACTGATATACTACAGGACATTTCGACTCTGTGAAAAGCATTACTGGGCTAAAAAGAAGCTGCACCCAGGTGGTAAATCGCCATGGAACAGACTAACAATGTTGCTGAGCTGGTTGTTCGTTCCTGTGAGTGCGCTTCTCTGTGTATGTATATAAATATATATATATATATATATATATATATATATATAAATAAAATAATCTATATATGCAGGTATAGATACATATTTTACCAAAAAATCATATATATGTTGAAATGTGTATGTATGAATAAATAGAACACATTCTTCCATGTGAAGAACATTGCAATGGGTGTTTTAGCACATATAGTTTATTTATTATTTATTTTTGCTGCTATGTAAAAAAAAGAAAAACTGCATAAATGGTGTTCATATACTGGATATACAAGGAGTTAGGAATAGTTTTTTCCCAATATTAGAATTTGATGAGAAACACATTTCTTGTAGTGATTTGTTAAAAACTTAATTTCTCCTTCAGGTAAAAATATCAATTCATATCAAGTATAAAGTATAATTTAAAAGGGCATTTCAACTAAAACTTAAATACACATCAGTGAATTTCATGTGAAATCTTTTACTGTGCAAGAAAATGTGGTTCATATCTATCTTTGTGCACCAGAATTTTAAACAAAGTAACTGTTTCGAGAACATGAGGCATCTTATATCATGTAAACTAAGTGAAAAACAGTCTTAGCTCTCTGAACAGAAGTTCTGTTTGAAATGCTGAAGCACTGAGAACATCTGGATATACTCAAAGTTCCTATGCTTATTAAATACATTTTACCAATACAAGTGTACTGCAAAAATGCTTCCATTCAAAACCAAAGTGCAATAATATATTTATTTAAATTTTATTTATTTGGAATGCCCGTTTAACATATAAACTACACCTACAAGTTGGCATAGATTTCAAACATAAGCACTGAGCCAAAATGCATGTGAATCAAGTCTATGGGGCCTATCTATTAAGTTCCTAATGGAGATCGCCAGACACAGCAATTATGAAGCAGCGGTCTAAAGACCGCTGCTCCATAACCCTGTCCGTCTGCTCTGAGCAGGCGGACAGACATCGCAGGAATTCAACACGATCGAGTACGATCGGGTTGATTGACACCCCCTGCTGGTGGACGATTGGCCATGAGTCTGCAGGGGGCGGCGTTGCACCAGCAGCTCACAAGAGCTGCTGGTGCAATGCTGAATACGGAGAGCGTATTGCTCTCCGCATTCAGCGATCTCTGTCGGACTTGATCCGCACTGTCGGATCAGGTTCGACAGACATATGATAAATAGGCCTCTATTTATCATGAAATCTGTAGATTTTACAATACTCTTAGTAATCAATACAGGTTTCTATATAATTGCTGTTTACATAAGACATTATGGTTATATAGAAAACCAAGCATGCAATATAGAATAAGTGTATAACAATAATTCATATGTGCTTACTTCACCATCACACTCATTATTTTTCATCCGTAAGTACTTTCGTTGGCTTGTTACGTTCTCAAACATGTAGACTGATGAGGTTATTTTATGTACTCTTAAGTAGGATTCTTCATTGTGATGCCCTGTCCCACTGACATGCCCATTCTGTCTTATACAAAGAGCTTGGGACCAGCTGGTGGTAAATAGAATGATGGCACCACTATGGAAAATTCCCTGAAGACAAGATTTAAACAAAGAATAAACATACATGTAAACCAAAATAGCACTCCCCCCCCCCCACCCTTCTGTTGCTTGTGTATAAATATGTGGTTGATTACAATCCTTTAGAAAAGCTTAGCAAATTATTGGCTAGATTACGAGTTTTGCGTTAGAGGCTATGCGGTGCTAACAAGCAGTTTATGCTCTCCGCTCCCTTACAGACAGTGCTGGTATTACGGGTTTTTACAAACCCGGCGTGAACCGCAAAAAGGTGATCGTAGAGCAAAATTTTGCTCCACATCTCACCTCAATACCAGCACTGCTTTCGTTAGCGGTGAGCTGGCTGAACGTGCTCGTGCGCAATTTCCCCATAGGAATCAATGGGGGAGAGCCGGCTGAAAAAAACCTAACACCTGCAAAAAAGCAGCCTTTAGCTCCTAACGAACCCCAATTGATTCCTATGGGGAAAATACATTTATGTCTATACCTAACACCCTAACATGAACCCAGAGTCTAAACACCCCTAATCTTACACTTATTAACCCCTAATTTGCCGCCCCCGACATCGCAAACACCTACATTATTCTTATTTACCCCTAATCTGCCGCTCCGGACACCGCTGCCACCTGCATTATACTTATGAACCCCTAATCTGCTGCCCCCAACATCGCCGACACCTACATTATATTTATTAACCCCTAATCTGCTGCCACCAATGTTGCCGCAACCTACCTACACTTCTTAACCCCTAATCAGCTGCCCCCAACGTCGCTGCCACTATATTAAAGTTATTAACCCCTAAATCAAAGTCTATCCCTAACCCTAACTTAAATATAATTTAAATAAATCTAAATAAAATTACTATTATTACCTAAATAATTCCTATTTAAAACTAAATACTTACCCATAAAATAAACCCTCAGCTAGCTACAATATAACTAATAGTTACATTGTATCTAGCTTAGGGTTTATTTTTATTTTACAGGCAAGTTTGTATTTATTTTAACTAGGTAGAATAGCTACTAAATAGTTATTAACTATTTAATAACTACCTAGCTAAAATAAATACAAAAGTACCTGTAAAGTAAAACCTAACCTAAGTTACAATTACACCTAACACTACACTATAATTAAATTAATTCCCTAAATTAAATACAATTAAAAACAAATAAATAAAATTATCTAAAGTACAAAAAACCCCCACTAAATTACAGAAAATAATAAACAAATTACAAGATTTTTAAACTAATTACACCTAATCTAATCCCCCTAACAAAATAAAAAAGCCCCCCAAAAATAAAAAGCCCTACCATACACTAAATTACAAATAGCCCTCAAAAGGGCCCCCCAACATTAAAACCCACCACCCACACAACCAACCCTATTCTAAAACCCACCCAATACCCCCTTAAAAAACCTAACCCTAACCCCTTGAAGATAACCTTACCGGAAGAAGTCTTCACCCAACCGGGCCGAAGTCCTCAACGAAGCCGGGAGATGTCTTCATCCATGCCGGGCGTAGTGGTCCTCAAGACAGGCAGAAGTCTTCATCCAGACTGCATCTTCTATCTTCATCCATCCGGCGTGGAGCGGGTCCATCTTCAAGACATCCGGCACGTAGCATCCTCTTCCATCAAAGTCTTCTTACTAAATGACGGTTCCTTTAAGTGACGTCATCCAAGATGGCGTCCCTTCAATTCCGATTGGCTGATAGCATTTTATTAGCCAATTTGAATTAAGGTAGAAAAAATCCTATTGGCTGATGCAATCAGCCAATAGGATTGAGCTGGCATTCTATTGGCTGATTGGAACAGCCAATAGTATGCCAGCTCAATCCTATTGGCTGATTGCATCAGCCAATAGGATTTTTTCTACCTTAAATCCGATTGGCTGATAGAATTCTATCAGGCAATCAGAATTGAAGGGACGCCATTTTGGATGACGTCACTTAAAGGAACTGTCATTTAGTAAGAATACTTTGATGGAAGAGGATGCCCCCTGTGCCGGATGTCTTGAAGATGGACCCGCTCCGCGCCGGATGGATGAAGATAGAAGATGCCGTCTGGATAAAGACTTCTGCCCATCTGGAGGACCACTTCGCTGGCATAGATGAAGACTTCTCTCGGCTTCGTTGAGGACTTCGGCCCAGTTGGGTGAAGACTTCTCCCGGTAATGTGATCTTCAAGGGGTTAGTGTTAGGTTTTTTTTAAGGGGGTATTGGGTGGGTTTTAGAGTAGGGTTGGTTGTGTGGGTGGTGGGTTTTAATGTTGGGGGAGATTTGTACTTTTTTTTACAGGTAAAAGAGCTGATTACTTTGGGGCAATGCCCCGCAAAAGGCCCTTTTGAGGGCTATTTGTAATTTAGTGTAGGGTAGGGCTTTTTTATTTTGGGGGAGGCTTTTTTATTTTGTTAGGGGGATTAGATTAGGTGTTATTAATTTAAAAATCTTGTAATTTGTTTATTATTTTCTGTAATTTAGTGGGGGGGGGGGTTGTACTTTAGATAATTTTATCTATTTGTATTTAATCATATTTAATTTAGGGAATTAATTTAATTATAGTGTAGTGTTAGATGTAATTGTAACTTAGGTTAGGTTTTATTTTACAGGTAAATTTGTCTTTATTTTAACTAGGTAGTTATTAAATAGTTAATAACTATTTAGTAACTATTCTACCTAGTTAAAATAAATACAAACTTGCCTGTAAAATAAAAATAAACCCTAAGCTAGATACAATATAACTATTAGTTATATTGTAGCTAGCTTAGGGTTTATTTTATAGGTAAGTATTTAGTTTTAAATAGGAATTATTTAGGGAATAATAGTAATTTTATTTATATTTATTTAAATTATATTTAAGTTAGGGGGTGTTAGGGTTGGCAGGGGCGAAACTACAGGGGGTGCAAGGTCGCAATAAAAAACGTTGACCTGACACTGCCTGCACTGATATCAGTGAGAGTGACATGATGCTTCACTAGTGTCTCTGAATACAGGGGTTAGTGTTTCTGTTTTACCCATTGGTGTTTATGTGTGTGTATGTGTGTATGTATGTATGTGACTGTGTGTGTATTTATGCATGTGTGTGTGTATGTTTGTGGAACCAGCAAAATACAGACCTTGTTACTACAGCATGGGGGGCAGGGG
Source organism: Bombina bombina (assembly GCF_027579735.1). Lineage (NCBI taxonomy): Eukaryota > Metazoa > Chordata > Amphibia > Anura > Bombinatoridae > Bombina > Bombina bombina. The sequence continues at coordinate 894,712,932 of NC_069503.1, read as the reverse complement.
GTAAACAGTGTCAGTCTATACAGTACCACAATATACAGTACGGGGGACTGGACCATGTCACAGTCTACTGTGGTCACTGTATAAAGTACTGGGGCAGGTAGGGTCAGGCCAGCCATCTCATCGGCAGATTACAGACTGTGTCACTGACTCACTATATACAGTACTGGTGGGTTAAACAGTGTCACTATATACAGTAATAGGGGGTCAGACCATCTCACAGGGTACCTCCTTTTGCATACATGTAATCTGATTCACATTTTTTTTTCTGTGTTTTAATTATATATATATATATATATATATATATATATAAAGGATATATATCAAATTCACTTTTTTGGGGGGGATGGGGGGTGACGGGAGGGAGCCCTTCTTAGATTCTTGCACCTGGGCCCTGTGGTTTCTAGTTACGCCTCTGAGGGTTAGACTTAGATTTAGGGGTTAATAACTTTAATATAGTGGCGGTGACGTTGTGGGCGGCAGATTAGGGGTTAATAAATGTAGGTAGGTGTTGGCGATGTTAGGGACAGCAGATTTGGGGTTAATAATATTTAACTAGTGTTTGCGATGCTGGAGTGCGGCGGTTTAGGGGTTAATATATTTATTATAGTGGCGGCAATGTCCGGTTCGGCAGATTAGGGGTTAAAAATTTTATTTTAGTGTTTGCGATGTGGGAGGGCCTCGGTTTAGGGGTTAATGTGTAGTTTATGGATGTTAGTGTACTTTATAGCACTTTAGTTAAGAGTTTTATGCTACGGCGTTGTAGTGTAAAACTCTTAACTACTGACTTTTAAATGCGGTACCAGTCTTGACAGAAGAGGGTCTACCGCTCACTTTTTGTCAGATTCATAATACCGCCGCTATGCAAGTCCCATTTAAAAAATAGGATACGCAATTGATGGAAGTGGATTTGCGGTATTTCCAAGTCTGGCCAAAAAAGTAAGCGGTACACCAGTACCTGCAAGACTCGTAATACCAGCGGGCGTTAAAAAGCAGCGTTAGGACCGGCCAACGCTGCTTTTTAAACCTAAAGCCAAACTCGTAATCTAGCCGAATGTACCTACAAAAAACAAACAAAAAAAAACAGACTATAATGGTAAATTTTGCAGATTTTTTTTTATTAAATAATCTTTTCAAAACAATTGTGATCACCCCACTTTTTCTTTAAAAGCATTGCTAAAAAAGTAAGTTCTAGAGAAGCAATGTACAACTGGGAGCTAGCTGAACAGATCTGATGAGCCAATGACATAATGCATATATGTGTAGCTACCAATCACCAGCTAGCCCGCAGTAGTGCATTGGTAGATATGCTATTCAACACACAGGGCCACATGTATACAAAAGTATCCAAAGTGATCTCTATCTTCCAACTCAGAGGTGGCGGAAAGGCTAAGAAGCTGCAGTAATTTTCGGTCGCAACACTGGGAGCAGGAGTTCTTGCTGAACCTAATCTACTGAATATCTGTAGATACCTGAAGCATCTAATGTTCATTATTGGTATTTTTCAAGTTAAACTATGTTCTTTTACTGAGCCAATTGTGGAGTCTCAGCTGATCTTTTGTGCTTCACAACAAAGACATGGAGCACATGTGGCTGCTTTCAAGCAAAGTGTGTTCTAGACTAATACACCTCACTAAACTATGTGAGATTATCTCTCAGCAATTTTCTCTGAGCCGTGACTCTGTGAAAGGGAATTTGTCCGGGAGATGCAGTCGGATGATATTAGAGTTAACAATAAAGCCTTTACCTAGGGCCAGATCCTCCTTACAATGTCCTAACTACTACAGAAGATTCTTCATTTACCTGCATGGGAGATATAGAGGAAGCCATGCAGGAGAAATTCCCTTACTCTGTGCCCAGGCAGGAGAGATGTGACAGTTTGCCCAGTGGCCATCAAGATTAACAAAACCACGTCTACAACTGTGCTGCGCTTGCAATAAAGGCTGGTGTGTAAAATACTTTCGTGGTCAGCTATGAGGCTCCAGAACAAGAAGATTTTCTAAGTAATATCGGGAGTCGGGACTACTGCTTCCTCTATGACCTATAATAAGGCTTAGCCTGAGGATGGGAGTCATATGAGGGAGAGTCTGTCAAATTTATGCCCACCGAATTTACCATAACTATAGTGCTGAGGAGATGTAACTATATTGTCACTTATTATACTGCTATATTGTATAGGTTATGCATTTTTCTTTTCTTTGTTGACTCCTCTGCGGTTCCTTGTTGTTTTTTTCTATATCTGTGCACATGTTTAATTATATGGGCTCTCTGCTATTTGATGGCATGGAGTGAGTTACTATCTATCATTTTAGTAATCATGTCTACACTACTGAGATATTTGCTGCTATATTATTACATTTAGAAAATTGCTGCAATGTAGTATCTTCATTATAACGCAAATGTGAAGATGCTCTGCCCACTCAAATGTTTAGGATATTATTACTTGAAGGGCTACTGCAATATTCTACTAGACTATCTAGTAGGCATGATAACAAGATGACCATTCTTTAGCGCCCATAGCCTAAGTTAATTTCCAGCTATTGATCAATCCTATTTGTGTTATGAGCTTACCTAAATACTGAACCTAAATGGCTGTTATTGCATACTTTAATTTCTATAAGTGGTTTTAGCCAGAAAATGTAATTGTGTTATTTTAATTAACACTCAAATCCTTATCTAAAAAGGGTTAAGCACTCGTGGTTATGTGTGTAACCAGTGGCAGTAGCATAAGAAAAATGTATTATGTTGTCCATTTTTTCAGGCAACATATTTATTGCAGTTTTCTATGGTTCTGATGTACAGCAGCTACATTTCTTCAGTAGAAAGTGGAGATATAGTTTACACTCCTAGATAGTCTATTATGTTGTAAGGAAAGTGGTTGCAGTAATTGCTCATATAACACTTGCTTAAACTTGTGTGACTTTGCCTTTAAGAGAGTGAAAGCATTGCACTAACTTGGGTGACTTTGCCTTTAAGAGAGTGTGCCTTTAACAGAGTAAAAGACATTAATTAACTTCAAGTAGATGACACTGAATTTTGCTAAGTCATGCTACAAGTGGTAAACAACCGATGGATGCTGATGATAAGAAGTCAAAACCCAGACAGAACAAGGGTGTAACCTTGGCAGGGGTCACTTACTGACATTAAGGAACACATTGGTATAGGGGCTAATGCCATGGTAATATTGTTAATTATTATTAGGTGCAATAGGCTAATTAATATTAATTGCAATAGGCTAAGTAATAAAGCCATTATTGATGTTTAGCTATTAATTATATCTATGGAAAGATTGTTAAAACTATTATTGATGTATTTGACAAAAGTAACTGCATAAGACCACATAATTAATGTTAGGCAGAAAAACATGTTTGTTTGAAACTAAAGATGACGGCATTGCAGTTTAGGAATACGTCAGAGATAGTACCTGGGTATGCCCTGATAAGCTTGGTTGAGGCTAAAGACAGACTGGCCAGATGTCTTGGGCCAGGGCCAATCTCAGAGGGTGCGGTCTCAGGATCTGTGGAGTTGCGCCAAAACTGTTACACAAGTGAACAGTATAAAGAGGGGTACATCTAGGCAATCTGATCAGTTGTCTGATTGTATTGATTGTCATGTCTGATGTCTGATGTCTGAGTCAGTCTGAGAGTCTGAGTATTTGTGGTGTGTGTATTTGAGTGTATTTTTGGGACCCATGGATGGACGCATCCTCGGTGTTGTTTTTTCCCGCTGATCGCCTGCTTTTCTCCTGGTCCAAAGATTGCCCAGATGTCCCCTCCCATTGCGCCCCGGAAGCGGCAGGATAGGATGATGCAAACAGAGATCACGGTGATGTATTAATTTGATTGTTTAAAACTAGCTAGACTTGTTTTAGGGGTAATACAACATAAGATTGTTATCAGTCGTTGCGCAGGCAACTAAATGCAACTGAAAACTGTATAGATAGTTGTATCTAGAATTGTTTATATAAGCATTGCAATTGCATAGAGTGTTATAAGTATGAATAGTGGTTTGTGGTATTTTGTTTCCATGATTATGTTGCAGAATAAACCATCATTGTTATTATAAGATTGTGAAAACCTGTGTAATGTGTCAGTCATTTCCTTGCTGAAAAGTGATATATATGATAACATCATATCCTGACAAAAAGAATCACATAACATTATTGGCGTAGTCGGTCGGCAGGATACATAATTGTTTATCACTTGAGCAAAGAAACTGACAGTTTTCTTACTGAATGTGCAGAGCTGATAGACGCAGCTCCAATCGAAAGTGAAACCCCTTTTGTAGATAAAAAAAAAAATAAGCCAGAAAAATATATAGCTGTATCTTGCACGGTCAGGAGTATAAATATATATGTTTCTGGATTAGTTAGAATTGAATTGTTAATTCCTCAAATGAGCCATGAAAGCTGTGTAAATAAACAGATATTTCATGGACATAGTCACAATTGTCACCTTGGAATGAAATTAATTGATATTGCACAGGTATATACATATTAACGTATATTGTTACTGTTACTGTGAATTTATTGATTGATGTCAGCAATAATTGAAGGTATTATGAAAATGTTTAGGAAGAAAGCACAAACGGTTCCCCCTTCACAGCCTCAAAATATTGCGGCTTGGGAGGGGACCCCATATCAGGAATTAGCAGGGGAAGTCTTGTCTGGGACTGACCTCAAAGATAACGCTGAATTTTTTGACAAAACAGAACCTTGTGAAGTGTTGAATAAATTACAGAATGTAAAAGTTAAGACACATTCAGACACAGAAAGGTTACATAAGAAATTATGGGTGTTATTACAGGCATACAGAAAGACACACGAGCAGTTAGAGGAAGCTGTAGAGCAGACGGTGTGCCTGCAGAGTCAGAATAAATTGCTATTAAAAAGGAGCCAGTGTTATGAAGATGTAGCTCAACAGGCTGTGGTTAAGGTAGCCAGGGCCAAAGTAAAGCAGAAGGGTGGTAGGTTGAGCAAAAGTAATTTACAATCAGTATTACAGAGCAGGGCCAGATGGGACCCTGGGGGGTGGGATGAAACTTTGCAGAAATGGAAGGTCCATTTGGGAAAAGCAGTAAATGTACTGAATGACAGATCCATCACTGACAGTGAAATCTCACTGTCCAGAATGATAGGCACACAGGAGTACATTGAGCATCATGCTCAACATGCTGTGGTAACGTGTTGGGAAACTAGCCCTGAGGGGAAAATGTTCTTAGTTGATTCCCAAACGAAGTCCACTGGAAAAGGATACCAATACCTGGATGGGACAAAAAGGGCCAGTGCCCCTGAAGCCCCAGGGCCAGGGTTGGACTTGCTTTCGTTGGAGGACCTGGAGTAATATTTCCAGGGCCCATACGAAACAGGCCAAGCTCCCAGTATCAGTATGGTCTATTTTAAGCAGGCTTTGATTGATACTGGAGTGGAGGCAACTTAGATTTATTAGGGGGGGGGGGTGAGACTATAGAAGTAAAACAAGCAGGGGTGGCATTGAAAGTAGGAAGTCTCCCTAAGCAGTGATGTTTTGTTTTAATTGTACCCATCCCAGAGTATTTAATTAGCATAGATGTATTAAAAGGGGAGTTACAATGTAGTGAATGTAGTCAAGGATAGGGAGCAATGATTGGCTGCATGTGCCTGCGGGCAAGTGCTATTTACGGAATTAATTTGAAGTATGTTTCCTTCCTAGATTCTTGTTGACAGGGCTGTTATTGTAACCGGTGCTCTGTTGGGACTCCTTTTGGCCGCATGCGTAAGCCAAGCACTGATGAGCCAGAGGATGAAACGTGAGGTGTCCGGTGCCAGCTATCACACCTTCTATGAGGGAAGCATGACCGTTCCGTATTGCACAACCTGGGCATCCTGCTCCATCCCATTTACCTTTGATGACGACGTAACCTGTTTGACCAAAAATGAATATGGAAGTTGGATGTTCCTTACCAAGCGGGAAAGGGTGGTATTTGAACTATCAGAAGAAGAGACAATTACCTGTGACATCCCTTCCTCCACTGTACATTGTGTAACTAAAGATTTTTGTTCTGCTGCAGTGACCAGGAAAGACTGTAAGGAGTCTAAGGAGGATGAGAGCTGGACAATTGTTTTACAGGATGAGAACTTAATATTTGAATTGCAAGAAGGGGTTGGGTTAATTTGTGAAAATCCCAGTATGCCTTCCACTTCCCCAAAACTAACAGTGGGGATTCAGGAACGCATTTTAGGTTGTAAAACATCCATTGATACACAGGTTCGTGCTGTAATGTTAAACATATCATACACTGATGGGGAACCAGAGGGACTGACATATGTGTGTAAATATACAGGAAAAGAGTCATCTGAACCTCTTTTAATGTATATCAGGAGACCTGTAATGGATGGGAAATTATTAAACAACCGACACAAGGGAAAGAGGGACCATGCACGGCGCCATCTAGGCTCCCTGCATGCCTCCTCATGGGAACTTGATAATACCTTTGTAAAAACTGCCAAAGATGTGTTTAATGTGACAAATTTTCAGGGACCATGTTGGGTATGTGGGTTTGTGCCTCACGGGCAGACTAGGGGTTACCCTTATCTAGGTGTACCTTTAACCATGAGTATGCTTGCCGATATGATTGGGAATAAGACTGTGTGGAATTTTACAGGTCTTAACACACCAGGTAGGGATGACTTGCTGGATAAGTTGCATCTAGCTAATAATGTGACTACAGGTGCTATTATGTTTCAAAATCTAGATGGGGATATAAATAGTACTAATAACCTAACCCAGCTACCTGACATGATAATGTTAATGTATAACATAGGACGGCTAGTTAAAAATAGGACAGGGGTATTCAACATTAAACTGAAATTCTATGACTTCTCATATTTGACTTATGCCCATGAGAAATGGAAGACTAAGTTTGGTGAGCCCAGAGACCTTATTAAAGACTGGTACCAGCTTAATAGGGAAACACTAGCAGGTAACACACGGACTAAGGATGGGAGGAAGCGATTGAATAGGATATGTCCTCCTTTTGTTAAACTGCCAGTGGGATATTATTGGTTGTGTGGGAGGTGGGCAGTAAAGGTAATACCTTGCACCCATTATGGCCCATGCTTTTTAGGATATATATTCCCTGCTTTTAACATAACCACCGCGCTTCCACCGCCTATATTGCATAGAACACGAAGATACCTTGACCTGGACAAAATACACAATGGAGTTAAAATTAGTGAAGGTATGCGCCTGCTTGCAACATTTGTCCCTCATTATGGGGCTGCTACAGCCCTCACTAGATTAAACACGCTAGCTAATTTAGTAGATGAAGCTTTTAATGTAACTGGAGATGCAATAAAGCTTTTAGCATTAGAACAGGAACAAATTAGGATGGTGGCATTACAGAATAGAATGGCTCTAGACTACCTCCTAGCTGCAGAAGGAGGAGTTTGCCAGAGAATCCACCAGCAATGCTGTGTGTACATAGAAGACAATGCAGGTAGAATCAAACATGACCTACACAGATTAGAAGAAGTGCAAAAGCACATACGTGAGGTACATGACGATTCATTTAGCAAATGGCTTAAAGACTTTGACTGGACTTTTGGACTGGGGGGATGGCTTGGAAGCTTAGGCAAAACTATAGTTAAATGGCTATTAATAAGTCTGGCTTGCTTGTGTGGGATATTCATTATAGTAAAAATGTTTGGATGTTTCTGTAATACATTAGGTAGGATGTGTTTTAAACCGAAAGACAATATTACTTGAGTGTTTTAATTATTAAGGTATGTGTTTAGAAACAAGCAAGGTGTCACATGACCAAGGGGTGGAATGTAAGGAAAGTGGTTGCAGTAATTGCTCATATAACACTTGCTTAAACTTGTGTGACTTTGCCTTTAAGAGAGTGAAAGCATTGCACTAACTTGGGTGACTTTGCCTTTAAGAGAGTGTGCCTTTAACAGAGTAAAAGACATTAATTAACTTCAAGTAGATGACACTGAATTTTGCTAAGTCATGCTACAAGTGGTAAACAACCGATGGATGCTGATGATAAGAAGTCAAAACCCAGACAGAACAAGGGTGTAACCTTGGCAGGGGTCACTTACTGACATTAAGGAACACATTGGTATAGGGGCTAATGCCATGGTAATATTGTTAATTATTATTAGGTGCAATAGGCTAATTAATATTAATTGCAATAGGCTAAGTAATAAAGCCATTATTGATGTTTAGCTATTAATTATATCTATGGAAAGATTGTTAAAACTATTATTGATGTATTTGACAAAAGTAACTGCATAAGACCACATAATTAATGTTAGGCAGAAAAACATGTTTGTTTGAAACTAAAGATGACGGCATTGCAGTTTAGGAATACGTCAGAGATAGTACCTGGGTATGCCCTGATAAGCTTGGTTGAGGCTAAAGACAGACTGGCCAGATGTCTTGGGCCAGGGCCAATCTCAGAGGGTGCGGTCTCAGGATCTGTGGAGTTGCGCCAAAACTGTTACACAAGTGAACAGTATAAAGAGGGGTACATCTAGGCAATCTGATCAGTTGTCTAATTGTATTGATTGTCATGTCTGATGTCTGATGTCTGAGTCAGTCTGAGAGTCTGAGTATTTGTGGTGTGTGTATTTGAGTGTATTTTTGGGACCCATGGATGGACGCATCCTCGGTGTTGTTTTTTCCCGCTGATCGCCTGCTTTTCTCCTGGTCCAAAGATTGCCCAGATGTCCCCTCCCATTGCGCCCCGGAAGCGGCAGGATAGGATGATGCAAACAGAGATCACGGTGATGTATTAATTTGATTGTTTAAAACTAGCTAGACTTGTTTTAGGGGTAATACAACATAAGATTGTTATCAGTCGTTGCGCAGGCAACTAAATGCAACTGAAAACTGTATAGATAGTTGTATCTAGAATTGTTTATATAAGCATTGCAATTGCATAGAGTGTTATAAGTATGAATAGTGGTTTGTGGTATTTTGTTTCCATGATTATGTTGCAGAATAAACCATCATTGTTATTATAAGATTGTGAAAACCTGTGTAATGTGTCAGTCATTTCCTTGCTGAAAAGTGATATATATGATAACATCATATCCTGACAAAAAGAATCACATAACATATGTAGACATAAGACGAGTAAGCAGAAGACAGAGGTTTATTCCTGTGTTTACTATTTTTATACCCCTAGTGTCTTTTCTTCGTAATTACCACTGAAAGTAGTGTTTACCACTCACTTTATCAAGAAATGGGGTTTCAAAGATGTAACCAATCTTTTTACAAGATCTTTATTATATTCTGATCTTGCATGACTATTGCTTTGAGATTGTAAAGGATATGTTGGTATTATAAGACTGTTTTGTGTGAGAGTAAGTGTACCAGTTTATAACCTGTTTGTAACCTGCTTTGGTTAGCTCGTGACTACGAATATCCAATTATAAATCTTCTGCCTTAAGGAAAGTCACCTTATCTAATGTATCTATTATATTACTCTTGCTAACTCTTCCAAAGTTCAGTATGTTTATTGCTTAATTTACATGAAGGCCCAGGAGTGGCCTCTTTTTTTTTTTTTTTGCACCTCTTAAATTTGGTCTTTGATGTGTAGGAGGTCCTTGAGTGGCCTTAACTTCTTCTAGGAGGTAAAAAAAAGGGTCATAATTTTACTCAACTATTGTTTTATATCTATATTGTACACACCAAGTGGTCTGAGATCCCATATTGTACCATTTCTTTTGTTTACTGTTGCTATCTTTCTGATTTCAGCCCTCAATAAATATAACATTTTAAAAAAACACAGAAATAATAATTATATGTTTCCTGAAAATGTCCAGTAGTACAAGGTTAGATTTAGATAAGGTTCTAGGACTCATTCTTTCTGCTGCTCACTCCTACAGATGATACAGCACAAGTCTCCAGAACAAACATTTACAGGTATGTGTTTAGCTAGGTCCACAAACCTATGGCACAGTTTCTTAGTTTTCTTTTTTTCTTGACGTCACACAAACTACCACTGAGGGCTTCATGTAGCCCATCAGACACTAGATGGCCATCCCTCATTTAATTATTATTTCTCTGGCTTGTATTCTAGAGCTGCTTCCTTATAGATTTTACTTTTACACATATGTGTTTATATATAACATATATATATATATATATATATATATATATATATATATATATATATATATATATATATATATAAATAAAACTTGCATAAGTAATTAGCACATCTAGGCAAGTATCCCCACTTGCATTTCCCCAGTAAAACTCCATATACATTGTTACCAATGCACAAGAGGATTTTGGGTAAGATATGCAAATTAGATATGCAAAATCTCTGGGATTCCTGTGTTAAAAAAGTATTTGAAGCAAAAAGTCTGAGATTTTGCATATCTAATTTGCATATCTTACCCAGAATCCTCTTGTGCATTGGTAACAATGTATATGGAGTTTTACTGGGGAAAGGCCAGCAGGGATACCTGCCTAGATGTGCTAATTTCCTATGCAAATTATTTTTATTGATTTACTTCTGAGACATGGAGGATTTTAATCTCAAACTTTTATCTCCACCATGTTTTTAATGAATATATACAGTATTTATAGTTACATTGTATATATATATATTTATGTTTATTTATTTACATTTTACCTTAACATGTACAACAAATTCCTTGGAGACCTCTGCATAGCTAGTTGTGTGCCCATTGGCTGGCTCGCCATTACTCTGAAAAGAAACAGTGATGCCTGGCGCTCTTGTAGATTCTAAAGTAATGCAGCGGTTCAGTTGAATATGAATCTGTAGTTCACATAGAATACCACTGTTGTCCTAGAACAAAAAAATATGATAATGACTAATAATGAAACATTTACAGGAGGATTTTGGTATTTTGGATTTCATGCTAATAATTGCAATACTATGTTAGCTAACTTGATTTTTACTGAGACACAGAAAATTATACCAGTTTTCAAATTATTGGTAGCATACTTATTTTAAGTTAGTTTTTATCCTGTAGCACATTTCATTTTTCAGTGGATTTATACTCCTTTAGAACAGCTTATCAAAATATTCTTAAAAGGAGATTTTTTTAAAAATAAAATCTAGCACACTATATACACATACACAGTAGTCCCACAATCCCCCAGCTCTCAAATAGGTTTATTATTTATGGGGTTTTTTCTGTTCTTTGTTAAAAATGGTCATCACATACATTGCAAATATATAGGTATTCCATGGGAGTAACTTCACAGGTATGTTCTAATGTTCTAAACAATGCATCCTAGATTTGGTGAACATTTTCACACATACATGAGAAGTTTTAAGAAATATACTGCATTTATTGTGAAACTTAGTTGGAACTATTATTTGAACTATTACAAAACTTATAATATATATATACTGTATATTAATTAATTTACAAAATGCACATTATATTTGTGTATACATGTTTTGAAAATATGCCCCCTCAGTACTGCTGAGATTTGCATTAATTGGCAATGTGCTTGAAATGACACCAAGCCATGTCCTGTGGAGGTACAAAAAAATGAAAATATGCTCCCATACCATTACAGTGACTGTTCCCTTGTCGATTGCCAAGGCAAGAGTTCTAATCTGATGACTGTTGAACACTCGAACATTTCCTCTTTTCACGATCACGTCAAAAAAACCTGGAACAGTTTACACATTAGTAAGTTTAATTGTTTATTGTTTTTATTTATATGTTGTTCTCAGTGTAACTCAGGCTCTAAAGAATCAACTTGTAAAAGTCAAAAGGCTACAACTATAAAAGCTATACAACAGAAGTGAAAAGAAAAGGGAAATATTGTAACAGTGTAAAGGACACAAAATGTATATATTGTTCACTTCTTGTGGCTTCATTATCTATCCTCATTAGACATGGGTACAGAATTGTTTTTAATTTGAACATAAATCCATTCACCTACTTTTTTCTGTGGGTAACTTTGTCGAGGCAACAGAGTAATATCTGAACAGTAGGTTAAACTTAAAGTAGTAGTCAATGCTACTGCTACAACTCAGCAGCACAAAAAAGAAAATTCTTATTTTTTTATTTATTTATATTATTTTGAATGCATCAGGGTTAGTGAAAAACAAAAGTTAAGTTTACATGCATGGACAGAAATGACCATTGAAGAATACACTATTAGCACTCATGTAGACTTTTTTGACACAAATTGTGAATATTTATTATGAAAAGATTGAATACCAAATGGTAAAGAGAGTTCGCTTTGATCATTAAAACATAACTTTTATTAAATACGCAAAAAACAGGAGTTAAAATAAAGGGATGTGCAATTAAAAACAATAGCTTACTGGGGTGTTATAGAAGACAATCTCTTATATCACGTTAAATGCCTGGGTATGATGGCTAAAAGTAGTTGTGCATACTTGGGTATTCGTAATTTAACCTGCAAGTGTGTGTTAGCACTCTGCAGATAGAAATAATTAAGTTAACCAGTGTTATGTAAATAAACACAAGATAAATAATTAGTATGCAGAGCTTGTATTTAGCATCTATGCCTTGTAGGTTCAGAATATGTGTCTAGTATCCTCTGAGTGTTACCAGAGTATATGCTAGCACAAATTACTGTGAATTTAGTTTAGCATCACGGTGCATAGAGCATAAATATTGTTCTGTTAAGAGATCAATGTTATAGTGCATACTTAGGTATCCATGTTAAATAATTACAGGCAACACTGGGTTAAACAATATGTCTTATCCAGTTAGAGTTGACTGAGTATTACCCAGAGTGTTAAGTTAACCCAGAGTACCATGTATTCAGTTTAACACAGCATTGCGTAGAGCATAGTTTTGCATTTGGTTTATAAGATCAGTGTGATTGGTGCATACTTACGTATCCATATTTATTGACTCACAATAACACAGAGTTAAACATTTGGCCTTGTCCAGTCATAGTAATGGAGTGTGTAACCATTGATGAGGTATAATGCTATGACTCTTTAAGCAAAAATAGTTTCTTTGCAAAATGTTCTTTAATGATCTGGTGTAAATTCTCTTGCAGAGAGTTGCAAAGGATTTGCAAAGAACATTAATGCATTTGGCATCTGTGATATATTGTAATAAAATATTTAATTACAGATATCCTTAACAGTAATTGGATTTGCACAGTACTGCTTCAAAGACAGCTATATTTATACCACAAACATATGTTCATTTAAAGATGGCTGACCTCAGAATAAATAGCGAGAATAATTGCCTGCTATATCGCATATACTAAGCATGAACCAGTATCTGGTAATGCGCTGTATTTAGTTACAACTAAATTCTGTGTACACTATTAGGCAAAAATAAACCCTCGCCCAGTTGATTTTTAGCGGTATAAATAGTGTCCCAGATTAATCTGTATTTCCACAACAGAATATAATGTTTGTCTATAGATAATTAGTTTAGCTGTGTAATGCAGTATCTGGTGCTTCACTGGTCTTATTGTCTGTTTAGCTGAATCGCACACTTGACCAAATGAACATATTACTGACCTAGTATGTTGCAAATTATAAAATGAACTGCTACAAGAGTTGCTAATGGCTTGTCTCTGTACCACATGTGAATCGGTGATACAGGCAGTATTGAGCTTGTATATTGGCCCTCTGTAGCTAATAAAGTAAAATATTATTGCACTCTGATATGCTCCAGTGTAGCGTGAATGCCGACCCAAGTATCCGGTTATGGTCTGCTTAGTTGTATCTAGCGGTAACCTCCTACATAATCTTAAATACTATGTGTGTGAAGTAATTTATGAATATATAATAATAATTGGAGAGCGCTATAACGATAGAACAAGTGGTACCATAACACCATTGACAAGTAATGACACCCCAGATTTAGCTAACCCTAACATACACAGGAGCTCCCTGACTTCTCACCATTGCCCTAACATGTTTCGCCATTCACACAGCTTTCTCAAAGGGGGTGTGCGCGCGTTGCGCTGCAGGTGGCTTTTTATTGCGTGTCAGAAGCTGACTCGCCGCCCATTGGATGACATCATCGGTTTGGCTAATGTACGATCCTGAGTACAAGTATGGGATAACAGCTGATATTTCTATAGAGCTTATCTTGATCGGTGGTATTTAAGTTATGGGGGTACAATGTTTATCGCTGGTGAGAAAAGGCTAATAGATCTATTACCAGTTAATTTATTCAACTATTGTGAAAATAAATAAGTGAATTAAAAAGTAGATCAATTGTGATTGGATAAAAATTGAAATAATTATCTAATGGAAGTGTTGTGCTAATTCTACCTAAGGACATCCATAAATAGATTAATTGTTTTAGTGAATTATGATCATCATCATGGTGTGATTGCTTGTAATCTATAAATAAACTTGAATATTACTAATGGTGGCTGGTGAATTTTGTGTGACTTAACAGTGAAAAAAAGGCATAAATGAGTGAAAAACATTTTAAGTGATTATTACACCCTGAATATAAAAGAAAAATGTGTATTTTTATGCTTTTAAGGGCATCATGATTTTGTTTTGATATATTGAGTTTATAGCATTATACACGATATGCCTATACAGATGGACCCCATACTTTTATTTTTGTATCTCCTGATTGAGATACCTTCAAGGATAGTTAGTTTAATTATTAACATAGGAATATATTTATTTCCCAGTGTGGTAATGAAACTTATCCTCATTTGCATACCAAAGGATCTGAAAATATTTTTATAAAAAATGGGCAAAATTGTTTTGTTCGTTTAACCCCAAAGGGTGAACAGAATTTAACAAGAATATCCATTTTGTTTCTGCTCTTAATAGAGCTTTTTCTTGGTCTCCACCTCTTATGCCCAGGTTAATTTTTTGTAGACTGAAACAGTGTATATCTGATTGTCTTGACCTATGCACTGTAAGGAAATGTCTTGCAACAGAGGTGATAGTTTTCCCTGAGTCGGTGTCTTTTTGAGCATTTTTAATGTTTCTCAGATGTTTCTGTAATCATGTTCTTATTTTTCTAGTGGTCATTCCTACATAGAATCGATTACATTTGCAGATCAAGGCATATACAACCCCTTCAGTATGACAGTCTATGTGCGCATTGATTTTATGTGTTTTACCAAATCTGTCTGTGACTGAGGAAGGATTTTTTAGACGAAAATGCCTCTTCTTCAACAAGCGTACAAGAAGAGGCAGGGGGAAAGCCAAAAAGACAAATGAAAAGCAAAAACAACAGCCACAACAAATCAGAGAGAAAGAATTGGAAACCATACAAAAGAGAACCCAGCCCGTTCTCTCAGATAAGACTGACCAAATGAGGATAATAAACTTATCACATAAATTATTATCAGAGGAACATATCAAAGTACTATCAAGGGGACTTTCATTCTGCCCCAATCCCAAAAGTGATAAATTCGAAGTTATTAAGGATGTGCAATTGTTTCTAAGAAAAATAGCACTAAAAAAGATGTACAGTGCAAGATCAAATAATATTACTGATGAAACAGATACAAGCATTTGGACCAAGGATGAACTATCCACCATAGAAACAATGGAAGACTTACTAAGAGATAGTGAGCCTCCACAGGAAGTTTCTTGGAGAAATAAAATTAAAAACCAATCCAAATTCATGCCCAAAATGAATAATAATCACCATTTGGAAGTTTTTAACAATATGGTATGTAATGAAATTACAAATCTCAATATCTATCAACATAACAATTTATCCTCAAAAGAACAACAAGCCTTATCTGATTTACAAAAGTGGAAAGATGTAATAATAAGAAATTTGGATAAAGGTGGCAATGTAGTCATATGGCCAATTTCAATGTACCTATCCGAAGCTGATAAACAACTCAAAGACATTAAGTGTTACAAAAAACTCCACTTTAATCCAACTAAAGTCTTCTTGGAAAAATATCAGAGCCTGATAGATACTGCAAAAGCCAACTGCAAAATTACACCAAAAGAATATAAATTCCTCACAGTCAAGGAACCAACTACAGCAACATTCTATTTGATCCCAAAAGTGCATAAAAATCAAACTCATCCACCTGGCAGACCAATCGTCTCAGGTATAAACTGCCTCACTGAGAAAGCTAGCAAATATGTTGATTATAGATTGAGAGAATATCTACCTCAGCTATCATCATATGTCCAAGATACTCCAGACGTGTTAAAACAATTGGAACACCTACATGTTGACAGTAACACTTGTCTTGTGATGGCAGACATGGAAGCGTTATATACAAGCATCAACCACGATTTGGGACTAAAAGCAGTTAGGGTTTTTTTACAAATGGGCTCACATGAAGACATCTCTCATGATGAATTTATACTAAAGCTTCTGAGCTTTGTCCTCCATCATAATTACTTTACCTTCAATCATGGATTCTATTTGCAAATAAGAGGAACGGCGATGGGCACTTCATGTGCGCCCACGTACGCGAACCTCTTCTTAGGGTGGTGGGAGCAGAATAGAGTGTTCTCAGACAAAAATTCCAAATATATGTCACAAATACCCTTGTGGCTACGATATATAGATGATGTGTTATTCCTATGGGAAGGAACCAAACAAGAACTAGACACATTCCTGGAAAATCTAAACACAAATGATCTGATCATCAAATTAACGCATGATGCAAGCCTAACTGAAATTACATTCTTGAATCTACGAATCAGCAAAAACCCAAATGGAACAATCAGCACTGATGTTTATAGAAAAGCAACCGCAACAAACTGTATATTACACTCTACTAGCGCTCATGCACCAAGTACAGCAAAATCCCTACCAACAGGAGAATTTCTCAGGATGAAGCGCAACTGCTCAACTGAAGAAAACTATAAACACAGAGCAAAAGAAGTAACAGAAAGATTGTTACAAAGGGGTTACAGTAAGAGATCCATTAAAAAGGCGGAGCATAGAGCCAGACATACACCCAGACATAAACTGTTAACAAAGAAAACAGATGTTAAATGCAAGGAAGAAATCAGGTTCATCACCACTTACAACCCACAAACCAATAAAGTAATTGAAATATTACAAAACAACTGGTATATTCTAAAAGCAGATCCCATGCTAGCAACCATTCTGGATGACAGAGTGGCAGTGGGTTATAAAAGAGCGAAAAAACTTAAAGACCTGATTAGTCCCAGCCATTTTTCTGGGGAGAGAACATTAACTAAATTGACACGCGTCTCTTTCAAATGTGGATCATGTAGCACGTGCATTACATGCTTAAGAAAAGAACAGTCACAGACAGATTTGGTAAAACACATAAGATCAATGCGCACAAAGACTGCCATACTGAAGGGGTTGTATATGCCTTGATCTGCAAATGTAATCGATTCTATGTAGGAATGACCACTAGAAAAATAAGAACACGATTACAGGAACATCTGAGAAACATTAAAAATGCTCAAAAAGACACCGACTCAGGGAAAACTATCACCTCTGTTGCAAGACATTTCCTTACAGTGCATAGGTCAAGACAATCAGATATACACTGTTTCGGTCTACAAAAATTAACCTGGGCATAAGAGGTGGAGACCAAGAAAAAGCTCTATTAAGAGCAGAAACAAAATGGATATTCTTGTTAAATTCTGTTCACCCTTTGGGGTTAAACGAACAAAACAATTTTGCCCATTTTTTATAAAAATATTTTCAGATCCTTTGGTATGCAAATGAGGATAAGTTTCATTACCACACTGGGAAATAAATATATTTCTATGTTAATAATTAAACTAACTATCCTTGAAGGTATCTCAATCAGGAGATACAAAAATAAAAGTATGGGGTCCATCTGTATAGGCATATCGTGTATAATGCTATAAACTCAATATATCAAAACACAATCATGATGCCCTTAAAGCATAAAAATACACATTTTTCTTTTATATTCAGGGTGTAATAATCACTTAAAATGTTTTTCACTCATTTATGCCTTTTTTTCACTGTTAAGTCACACAAAATTCACCAGCCACCATTAGTAATATTCAAGTTTATTTATAGATTACAAGCAATCACACCATGATGATGATCATAATTCACTAAAACAATTCATCTATTTATGGATGTCCTTAGGTAGAATTAGCACAACACTTCCATTAGATAATTATTTCAATTTTTATCCAATCACAATTGATCTACTTTTTAATTCACTTATTTATTTTCACAATAGTTGAATAAATTAACTGGTAATAGATCTATTAGCCTTTTCTCACCAGCGATAAACATTGTACCCCCATAACTTAAATACCACCGATCAAGATAAGCTCTATAGAAATATCAGCTGTTATCCCATACTTGTACTCAGGATCGTAACATTAGCCAAACCGATGATGTCATCCAATGGGCGGCGAGTCAGCTTCTGACACGCAATAAAAAGCCACAATTACAATAAATATACCAAATATCACAAAGAAAAAAAAAAGTGAAATAAATGTGATAACAAAAATCATAAAAGGAAAACCAAATAAAGTTCTGAATAAAGGATATGTCTGTGTCCTCTGGATGAGTTTTTCAGCTTGTTAGCATTCCTCAGTGAGATCCCATAAAAAAGGAAACAGAGAATTGCAACATAGTGTGAATCTGTAATGGCACTTTGAGGAAGTAGTTGTTTTGTAACAAATGACTACTCACATTTGTTGGAGCTTTCCACTAAGCTCAAGGATATGTGCACTCCCACTTTATACTGATGGGAAAACAGTACACTAGGCAAAACTTGGATAAAAATTTATTTTAAAATATATAAAAGCGTCACATAAGCCTTGATAACACCACAATGTAAGGGTACAAAAGCAGATATGCTGTAATAAATGCTTCAAATCGCCAAACTTGCAAAGAGGTAAATGGATCAGCAGGAGTGTGACCGCCGAAACCAAAACCTCTTTAGTAGCAAGACAGTAGCGCTAAGCCCCCAGGTGTCCTGGCTAGTGTAGAGACGTGATAAAACTCAATATAGAACAGTTCAGTTCCAACGTACGTTTCGCAGGTATGCTTTGTCAAGGAATCCTTGACAAAGCATACCTGCGAAACGTACGTTGGAACTGAACTGTTCTATATTGAGTTTTATCACGTCTCTACACTAGCCAGGACACCTGGGGGCTTAGCGCTACTGTCTTGCTACTAAAGAGGTTTTGGTTTCGGCGGTCACACTCCTGCTGATCCATTTACCTCTTTGCAAGTTTGGCGATTTGAAGCATTTATTACAGCATATCTGCTTTTGTACCCTTACATTGTGGTGTTATCAAGGCTTATGTGACGCTTTTATATATTTTAAAATAAATTTGTATCCAAGTTTTGCCTAGTGTACTGTTTTCCCATCAGTATAAAGTGGGAGTGCACATATCCTTGAGCTTAGTGGAAAGCTCCAACAAATGTGAGTAGTCATTTGTTACAAAACAACTACTTCCTCAAAGTGCCATTACAGATTCACACTATATTGCAATTTTCTGTTTCCTTTTTTATGGGATCTCACTGAGGAATGCTAACAAGCTGAAAAACTCATCCAGAGGACACAGACATATCCTTTATTCAGAACTTTATTTGGTTTTCCTTTTATGATTTTTGTTATCACATTTATTTCACGCAATAAAAAGCCACCTGCAGCGCAACGCGCGCACACCCACTTTGAGAAAGCCGTGTGAATGGCGAAACATGTTAGGGCAATGGTGAGAAGTCAGGGAGCTCCTGTGTATGTTAGGGTTAGCTAAATCTGGGGTGTCATTACTTGTCAATGGTGTTATGGTACCACTTGTTCTATCGTTATAGCGCTCTCCAATTATTATTATATATTCATAAATTACTTCACACACATAGTATTTAAGATTATGTAGGAGGTTACCGCTAGATACAACTAAGCAGACCATAACCGGATACTTGGGTCGGCATTCACGCTACACTGGAGCATATCAGAGTGCAATAATATTTTACTTTATTAGCTACAGAGGGCCAATATACAAGCTCAATACTGCCTGTATCACCGATTCACATGTGGTACAGAGACAAGCCATTAGCAACTCTTGTAGCAGTTCATTTTATAATTTGCAACATACTAGGTCAGTAATATGTTTACTTTGGTCAAGTGTGCGATTCAGCTAAACAGACAATAAGACCAGTGAAGCACCAGATACTGCATTACACAGCTAAACTAATTATCTATAGACAAACATTATATTCTGTTGTGGAAATACAGATTAATCTGGGACACTATTTATACAGCTAAAAATCAACTGGGCGAGGGTTTATTTTTGCCTAATAGTGTACACAGAATTTAGTTGTAACTAAATACAGCGCATTACCAGATACTGGTTCATGCTTAGTATATGCGATATAGCAAGGCAATTATTCTCGCTATTTATTCTGAGGTCAGCCATCTTTAAATGAACATATGTTTGTGGTATAAATATAGCTGTCTTTGAAGCAGTACTGTGCAAATCCAATTACTGTTAAGGATATCTGTAATTAAATATTTTATTACAATATATCACAGATGCCAAATGCATTAATGTTCTTTGCAAATCCTTTGCAACTCTCTGCAAGAGAATTTACACCAGATCATTAAAGAACATTTTGCAAAGAAACTATTTTTGCTTAAAGAGTCATAGCATTATACCTCATCAATGGTTACACACTCCATTACTATGACTGGACAAGGCCAAATGTTTAACTCTGTGTTATTGTGAGTCGATAAATATGGATACGTAAGTATGCACCAATCACACTGATCTTATAAACCAAATGCAAAACTATGCTCTACGCAATGCTGTGTTAAACTGAATACATGGTACTCTGGGTTAACTTAACACTCTGGGTAATACTCAGACAACTCTAACTGGATAAGACATATTGTTTAACCCAGCGTTGCCTGTAATTATTTAACATGGATACCTAAGTATGCACTATAACATTGATCTCTTAACAGAACAATATTTATGCTCTATGCACTGTGATGCTAAACTAAATTCACAGTAATTTGTGCTAGCATATACTCTGGTAACACTCAGAGGATACTAGACACATATTCTGAACCTACAAGGCATAGATGCTAAATACAAGCTCTGCATACTAATTATTTATCTTGTGTTTATTTACATAACACTGGTTAACTTAAATATTTCTATCTGCAGAGTGCTAACACACACTTGCAGGTTAAATTACGAATACCCAAGTATGCACAACTACTTTTAGCCATCATACCCAGGCATTTAACGTGATATAAGAGATTGTCTTCTATAACACCCCAGTAAGCTATTGTTTTTAATTGCACATCCCTTTATTTTATCTCCTGTTTTTTGCGTATTTAATAAAAGTTATGTTTTAATGATCAAAGCGAACTCTCTTTACCATTTGGTATTCAATCTTTTCATAATAAATATTCACAATTTGTGTCAAAAAAAGTCTACATGAGTGCTAATAGTGTATACTTCAATAGTCATTTCTGTCCATGTTTCTCTCTGAAATTAAAATAAATACACAGCACCAACTACCCTGTGATTATATGTATTATAACAAGTAATCAATCAAGGGTGTAGTCATAACTACCGACCAGGCAGTGCCATTGGAACCCTCTTTTTAGCTTCAGAAGTTTACATGCATATTGGCAGAAATAAACATGTAATTCTAAAGCCTTTCCCATCTTTAGATTAACGGTTTAATTGCATGAATCAATCAACATTTTTTTTTGTCATATGCGTCTGTTTGTTAACTTATTTACTCTGTGTCTGACGAATGCAAAAAATAGCAAAAATGTGTATATTTTACAAAATTTGTCAGTAAACATCATGTTTATTTTTTCAAAAAGTTTTTAAACTTCACCTGGTTTTATAATGTATTACAAGACTACACATATAGGGCTAGATTACAAGTTGAGCACAAAATATTGCTTCCGCAAAAGCAATATTTGTGCTCAACTTAGTAATACGAGAGCACGCAAATGTGCGCTGGTATTACAAGTGTGGTGCAATGCAAACATGACCTCTCTTTCGCATTGCACTGAAGCATTGCGCTCATGAGAGCACGCTTCCATAGACTCCAATGGGAGCCTCGTTCGGATGACGTCATAGCATTACGAAGGGGGTAAATTGCAAAGCAATGGGCAGAAAATATAAATATATATAGTGCAGTTTAAAAAAAAATGAACAAGGGACCTTTCATGTTATTTTGGGGGCAATTGGGGGACATTAAAAAAAAATTTTGAGCGCTAATTGCTACCGCAAACTCACTTATAATGGCTGGTTATTTATTGCGTGTCCGTTAATGGGTGAATTTGCCCATATTCGGGCGTGCGATAAATTAGCGATCCACTTGTAATCTAGTCTTATTTATTTTAACATAAGTTTATACGGGTTCATGCTGCAATGTAGTGCAAGTGTTTCAGCTATAATTTTTTCTTTACAACACTGATAAGGGTAGAGCTTAAGTTTTAGTACTATCTACCACCATAATTTTCATCTTTTTGAAACAGCAATTTTATGGCTGCTGGATCTGAGAGGGATCTGGGCACTTATGACTAATTTCTGTTTTATCAGCATAATAGCATTTAACTGTAGTATTTTACACATTGAATAAAGTGTTATAAATACACTCCAGAGTTTTTTTTCTGTCTAATGAGCACAATTCTTTGACCTTCCTGAGATATTTAGGTCCACATTACAAGTGGTGCACTAATTAACACTTCTGCTCGAACTTTAATTGCGCTAGAAGTAAGCTTTTTGCGCTAGTCAGTTTGTGCTCGTATTATAAGTTGAAAGTAAACAGTTTTCACCTGCCCACTAACCCGACGAGCACAAAAAGCTAAAAAAGTAGTAGAGACAAAGCGCTACAACAGCAAAAGATACCAGGAGGATGAATTTGTAAAAATCTATAAATATTTATTTAGCTTGCCAAATTATTTCTTTAAAAATGACTTCCGGCATAGAAATGTATATTCAATAGTACTTACTAAAAACACATATTATCATAGGTTTTTACACTTGTATATGAAATGATCAGTACTCCAACAGACAAACAGGGACGTCTCCCTTAAAAAGAGTATACAAATTGATCTATAACAAAAAACTTCACATATGTTAGCAATATAAAATGCACCACACTAATATCCACTTTTTAGTATCAGTACAATGTCTTAATGCAGTAAGGCCTCGTATGAGTTCAAGTAACAGTCTTGTTTGTATGGTATAACAAAATATAAAATGCACCAAACACTTATCCGTTTGTATGTTTTTACAGAGAATTTCAATTTAGTCAGGCTTCTTGTATAAATAACATTTCTGTTTGCTCCTATATTAGCAAGGACACAAATGTGAAAAAGATATTGCCTTTTTGTTTAATCGCTGTACATGGGGTTACATAGCAGCACTTGGAAGTATATATGTAGCTTTACCGGCTGTGCGTATAGAATAATCTTATCAGTCGTATGGTTCTCAGCTTCTTTGTATATTTCCCTTTTAAGGCTCCACTATGAGATTGTGTCTGCTGCAATGTAACCCTACAGAGTGTACCAGGACTTCACTGGTGTTTCCCCAGAGCGTTATGTTCGGTAGCTCAATCATTTTGGTGTTGCTCAATCGGCATCTGTTGATCCTATGTGACTTGTGGCGTCACTTGATTGACAAGAGTTGTAAGGAGTATAGCTGGATACAATGTAGCAATGGCCGTTGCAAAAATAATAATTTTCCTCTTGCCCTCCGTTTACCATGTAAACTCCTCAGGGTTGAAGTGGAATTCTCAAATAGTCAGTTCAGATGCATTATACGTCAACGCGTTTCACCACTTTGTGGGCTTTATCAAGACATAAGGTATTGAGCTTTCTCTTGCTTTTTAAATAGCCCTCCTCTCATTTTCATTGGTCCTCCGTTGTTCAAAAATTTAAGTTGGATTTGTGTGGTTTTGTGCAAACATATATTCTTAAAGGGACAGTCTACACCAAAAGTTTTCTTATGTAAAAAGATAGATAATCCATTTATTATCCATTTCCCGTTTTTGCATAACCAACACAGTTATATTAATATACTTTTTACCTCTGTGATTACCTTGTAGCTAAGCCTCTGCAGACAGCCTCCTTATATAAGTGCTTTTGACAGACATGCAGTGAAGTCAATCAGTGAAGACTCCTAAATAACTTCACGGGAGTGAGCACAATGTTATCTATATGACACACATGAACTAACACTGTCTAACTGTGAAAAACTTTCAAAATGCTCTGAGCTAAGAGGGGGTTTTCAACGGTTTAGAAATCAGTATGAGCCTAGCTAGGTTTAGCTTTTCAAAAATACCACCAAGGGAACAATCAAATTTGATGATAAAAGTACATTGGAAAGTTATTTAAAATTGCATGCTCTATCTGAATCATGAAAGTTTAGTTTTGACTATACTGTCCATTTAAGGTGAATATGTGTGGTTATTCATATATTCAAAATTGCTCAGATTCTTATATAAACAGGAATATCATCAATATCCATTGTAGCAATTAACATGATATTCAATATTAAAACACCAAAAATTAGGAATTTGGGATCTAGGTAAAAAAGGTACAAAAAATGAGTTATTATCAATAGACCTGCAGTCAAAATGTCTTCTATTTTCCTAAAATTAATAATTATATATTATATACATCTATATGTAGATCCCACAATTATTAATAGGTACACTTTTCACTATTTATACAATTTAAAAGTATCACTGAAAATATAAATTAGTGATTAAAAGGTGTGAAACTGTGTATATACTGTAGATACCATAATAATTTATCAATATCTATCATTTATAGATCGCTAAATGAAAACTCGGTTTAGTGAATGTGAATAGAATAAAAAGTGAAATAAAATGATGAATTAAATAAAATAGTGATTGGAGGTTATAATATTACCTCATTATGTCAGAAAAGGGGAGATATCAATCTCTGAATTCAGGCCTTCTGGGTATAGGGTTTGCATGTTGTATATTAACTCTGCTTCTTTCTTTAATATTTTCAGTTAAAAATTGCCTCCCCTTCAGTCAGGTTTAACCTTTTGTAACCCCAAAAACTAAAATGTTTGAGATTGTTTTGATGTATTGTGTGAAAGTGGTTGTATAAGTGTGTGTCTTGGTTACCCCTCTCATGATAAATGCTCTCGTATACATTCTCTTAATGTACGTGTGGTTATATATATAACTTATATAACTACATTAAGAGAATGTATACGAGAGCATTTATCATGAGAGGGGTAACCAAGACACACACTTATACAACCACTTTCGCACAATACATCAAAACAATCTCAAAATTTTTCTAACATCTAAGCTCTCATATCTTTGAACCTTTATAACTTTTGTGTGCAATATTGTTTTTGAATATTTTTATTAGATAGTATTATTATGAGTGTAACTATACTTTGTAATGTATTTTTTATGTGTTTTGTGCAACTTTTATGTTTCAAAAAACAGATAACCCGAGCTCTGAAGTCGCGGTAATCATTCTAGCGTAAATCGCTATTGCGCTCAAGTGATTCCATTTACTTTGAACTAGTAATATGAGCAGTAAGCCCAACAAGCTCTAGTACCTATATTTTTAGTTCATATTTGCCTAATATTTTCCACAGCTGGTGAACATGAACATACAGTAGGTAGTCATGTAACCCCACTAGACAAATAGAAATAAATACATTTTTAATAAAATTAATAACTTTTTAAAGGCACTGACATGGGAAAGGCATAGTGCCATAAAAATACCACTATGAAGTTGTTGTACATAGGGCCAGATTACAAATGGAGTGTTAAATATCACTTCCGTGCTCCACTTTGTAATACCAGAACACGATAATGTGCACTGGTATTACAAGTTAATCGCAATGTGAGAGCCTGCTTCCATAGACTCCTAGACGGCATCAGGGCTTGCGCAGTGAAGGAAGTATGTTACCCAGCGATGGGCAGAATTTTTAAATATATATATGTATATGAATATATACATATATATTTATGTCTATAATAAGTGTATATAAAATGCATACAAAAAGAACTGTTCCCACTGTCACACAAGGTGAACAAATAAACGTAATGTCCCAGGGATAAGTTAATGTTGTAAGCTAGTAAACTTGTCGATCCCTTATCCGGAATAGCTGTGTCAGCGAAGAAACCAACCAAAAGCTAGACAAGCAGTGTTCAAAGATGGCATCAGGGCTCGCGCAGCGAAGGAGGTATGTAACCCAGAGATGGGCAGCATTTTTAAATATATATATGTATATGAATATATGCATATATATTTATGTGTATAATAAGTGTATATACACAAATTAACACTTAAATATACAGTCATGGCCAAAAATATTGGCACCCCTGCATTTCTTTCAGATAATGCACCACTTCGCCCAGAAAATTATTGCAATTTCAAATGTTTAGGCATTCTCATGTTTATTTTTTTGGGTTTGTATTGGTATGACATTAAAAAGTGGAGGAAAAAAATCCAAATCTGACACATTCCACACAAAACTACACAAACGGACTGGACAAAATTATTGGCACCTTCTCAAAATTGCAAGAAATAATTGCATTCCAAGTTTGTGATGCTCCTGTAATTTGTAATTAAACTCACCTGCTTCAATTAACAGGTGCTGATAAAATATAGAAATCACACCGGCAACCAGTGGAGAAAATTGACTAAACCTTTCTGTTGTGTGTCTCTGTGTGCCACACTAAGCATAGAGAAGATAAAGAGCAGCAAAAAATTGTCTGAGGATAAAAAAAAAAAAAATTGTGGAAAAGCACGGACAATCTCAAGGGTAAAAGTCCATCTCCAGAGATCTTAGTGTTCCTGTGTCCACTGAGCGCAACATTGTCAAGAAGTTTACAGCCCATGGCATTGAAGCTAATCTCCCTGGACGTGGACGAAAGAGAAAAATTGATCAAAGATTGTAACAAAGGATTGTTCAAGCTGACCTTTAGTCACAGGATAACATAAAAAAGCCAGATTGGAGTTTGCCAAAAATTAACTGAGGAAGCCAAAATCCTTTTGGGAGAATGTGCTATGGACAGACGAAACAAAATTACAGCTTTTTGGTAAAGCCCAACATTCTACTGTTTTCCGAAAAAGAAATGAGGCTTTTAAAGAAAAGAATACAGTCCCTACAGTCAAATATGGTGAGTGTCAATTATGTTTTGGGATTGCTTTGCTGCTGCAGACACTGGAAGTTTTGACTGTGTGCCTGGCATTATGAAATCTGAAGACTACCAAATAATTCTGTGGTGCTATGTAGGTGCCCAGTGCCAGAAAGTTGGGTCTCCGTCAGAGGTCATGGGTCTTACAGCAGGACAATGACCCAAAGCACACATCAAAAAGCACCCAGAAATGGTGTAAGACGAAGAGCTAGAGAGTACTGAACTGGCCAGCAATGAGTCCAGATCTCAATCACATAGAGCACCTATGGAGAGATCTCAAAACGGCAGTTGGGAAAAGGAACCCTTCCAATCTGAGAGACCTGGAGCAATTGGCGAAAGAAGAGTGGTCCAAAACTCCAGTAGAGAGGTGTAAGAAACTCACTGATGGTTAGGAGGAAGCGATTGATTTCAGTTATTTTTTACAAGGGGTGTGCTACCAAATCTTAAATTGAGGGTGCCAATAATTTTGTCCAGTCCATTTTTGGAGTTTTGTGTGGAATGTGTCAAATTTGGCTTTTTTTCTCCACTATTCTGTGTCATACCAATAAAAACAAAAGAAATAAACATGAGAATGCCTAAACATTTGTAATTGCAACAATTTTCTGGGTGAAGTGGTGCATTTTCTGACAGAAATGCAGGAGTGCCAATATTTTTGGCCATGACTGTATATGTATACAGGGAGTGCAGAATTATTAGGCAAGTTGTATTTTTGAGGATTAATTTTATTATTGAACAACAACCATGTTCTCAATGAACCCAAAAAACTCATTAATATCAAAGCTGAATAGTTTTGGAAGTAGTTTTTAGTTTGTTTTTAGTTATAGCTATTTTAGGGGGATATCTGTGTGTGCAGGTGACTATTACTGTGCATAATTATTAGGCAACTTAACAAAAAACAAATATATACCCATTTCAATTATTTATTTTTACCAGTGAAACCAATATAACATCTCAACATTCACAAATATACATTTCTGACATTCAAAAACAAAACAAAAACAAATCAGTGACCAATATAGCCACCTTTCTTTGCAAGGACACTCAAAAGCCTGCCATCCATGGATTCTGTCAGTGTTTTGATCTGTTCACCATCAACATTGCGTGCAGCAGCAACCACAGCCTCCCAGACACTGTTCAGAGAGGTGTACTGTTTTCCCTCCTTGTAAATCTCACATTTGATGATGGACCACAGGTTCTCAATGGGGTTCAGATCAGGTGAACAAGGAGGCCATGTCATTAGATTTTCTTCTTTTATACCCTTTCTTGCCAGCCACGCTGTGGAGTACTTGGACGCGTGTGATGGAGCATTGTCCTGCATGAAAATCATGTTTTTCTTGAAGGATGCAGACTTCTTCCTGTACCACTGCTTGAAGAAGGTGTCTTCCAGAAACTGGCAGTAGGACTGGGAGTTGAGCTTGACTCCATCCTCAACCCGAAAAGGCCCCACAAGCTCATCTTTGATGACACCAGCCCAAACCAGTACTCCACCTCCACCTTGCTGGTGTCTGAGTCGGATTGGAGCTCTCTGCCCTTTACCAATCCAGCCACGGGCCCATCCATCTGGCTCATCAAGACTCACTCTCATTTCATCAGTCCATAAAACCTTAGAAAAATCAGTCTTGAGATATTTCTTGGCCCAGTCTTGACGTTTCAGCTTGTGTGTCTTGTTCAGTGGTGGTCGTCTTTCAGCCTTTCTTACCTTAGCCATGTCTCTGAGTATTGCACACCTTGTGCTTTTGGGCACTCCAGTGATGTTGCAGCTCTGAAATATGGCCAAACTGGTGGCAAGTGGCATCTTGGCAGCTGCACGCTTGACTTTTCTCAGTTCATGGGCAGTTATTTTGCGCCTTGGTTTTTCCACACGCTTCTTGCGACCCTGTTGACTATTTTGAATGAAACGCTTGATTGTTCGATGATCACGCTTCAGAAGCTTTGCAATTTTAAGAGTGCTGCATCCCTCTGCAAGATATCTCACTATTTTTTACTTTTCTGAGCCTGTCAAGTCCTTCTTTTGACCCATTTTGCCAAAGGAAAGGAAGTTGCCTAATAATTATGCACACCTGATATAGGGTGTTGATGTCATTAGACCACACCCCTGCTCATTACAGAGATGCACATCACCTAATATGCTTAATTGGTAGTAGGCTTTCGAGCCTATACAGCTTGGAGTAAGACAACATGCATAAAGAGGATGATGTGGTCAAAATACTAATTTGCCTAATAATTCTGCACTCCCTGTATAAGCACACAGTTCCCATAGACCAAAATGTAAAGGCAGTTTTCAGTGCCGTTTTTTTCTAACACCCCAATCCCACCAACTTTAAAGCCTAGTGCAGTTGTTTTTTTATTAAAAGCAAATGGTACTTTTTTTTTAATAAAAAAAACAATGCCCTCTATTTTGAGGGCATTTTGGGCACTTTTAGAAAATTAAACAGAGATCTAATTTCTGGTTCATTTTCAGAGAGCTAATTGCTACCACAAGGTCGCAGCAGCAATAACCAGCCACTTGTAATGGCTGGTTAATTATTGCGTTCCCGCAAACAAGCAAATTGGCGCTCCACTTGTAATCTAGCCCATAGTGTTTCCCTAGGCACAGATCTTGTTGCCCTAGTTCAAAATATGTCCCTGATAAAATGTAAATAACATACAGCATTAATTTCCCAATAAATAGTAAAATTTGAACAAGCATTCTACACGTCAGCCATTTGAATAATCCTGCAAACAAGCAAATTGGCGCTCCACTTGTAATCTAGCCCATAGTGTTTCCATAGGCACAGGTCTTGTTGCCCTAGTTCAAAATATGTCCCTGATAAAATGTAAATAACATGCAGCATTAATTTCCCAATAAATAGTAAAATGTGAACAAGCATTCTACACGTCAGCCATTTTATATAAAAACGTAATTACATTTTATTATATTTACATATTATATAAAAGAATGCCACTCCCCCCCCCCCATTTTTTAACCATTATTTATCTGTATTATTAATACAGATAAAAACAACTTTACCATATTTATCTCTCTTATCTCCAAGAGCATCAACTTTGTTATCTGAAGTGAGACGGACAAATTTCTTTGTTGACTTGCAGTATAATTGTAGAACATTTCCTTTCTGATATTTCCACTTCTCAGCACTCCACTGCATATAGAAGATATGGGAAAAACAAATTACTTCATTTTCTATGATTCTCTGGAATAATACACAATTACAAGGTTCTATTAAAATTTACACTATTCCTTACAATTTCGCTTTTCTTTAGCTCAAATTCTTGCCCTGTTAAATGAGAAATAATACAAGTAAAATCACTGTGACGGTTCTAAAACATTTGTATGAGTCAATATTTAGAATTGATCAACTTACTAGCTGGGAAATCAGCTTCCTCTGCAGTACTTAGATGTCTCACAATCTTTCCATCATCTTCACCTTCATCCAGCCATCTTTAAAAACCAAATACAAATTATCCATCTTATGAAAAGGCAATTATATGGATTATTGAACATCTTGCAGTATATGTTTTGTTCACATCATTTTTAGATTTGAGTCAATATATATATATATATATATATATATATATATTGTTTTGTAAAAGGATCTTCTTGATAAGATGATGGATTTTTAATTTTAGGGGTAGGATGGGTGAGCTATATTGTTCTCAGTGTGCTAATGGGATACAAATTATATGCATCTTTAACTCATATTTGATCTATCATAAATCTTATTGAGCCCCAGGGTCGGATGACCAAATGTTTTTTGGGGGGCATAGACGGATTAGATATAGACATCAGATGAGTTAGATAGAGTCCTGTTGTACATTTTGTGTAGCTCATATTAAGGTCCTCTGATGTTACATCATAGGGGATTAAGATGAGAGGAATGTAGCTATTCATTAAATCAGATCGGTGCATGTGTATATGTTTATGTGTACATTTATGGATTGTGAGGTAACATGAATAGTTTCTTTGAATCATGTCCCTATGAAATAGAAATAGCTCCAACTAATCAACGTAGAGGGGTGTGCACTTCCCACTTGCAGGGTACTGAATGGCTCAATAATTATGGTGACATCATTGCACATGTGCAATGAAGAGTATAGGACGCTAATCCAACTGGATAAATACAAGCAGTGTTAATGAACTCACCTGAAGAAATAGTTAGTGTTAACTGAGAAACGCGTAGTGAGATACATTGTTTTTATTGTTTTAATTGTTATTGTTCATGATTTTATATTATATGATTTATACATTTCTGCTACAATCCAAGTTTCTGTTGGAGAACGGAAACCTGTTTTACAGCTCCTGCGGGCTCTCTCACTGTAAGTGTGTAGTGTTAGTGTGGGGTCAGATCTGTACCTTCTACCCTCGTGGTGCCAAAGGAAAGATACGAGATTCCTAACGAAGAGTTGGAAAACAGTATAAGCTTGCTGGACAGATTTTTAATGGGTTAGCCAGTCTGCACAGCACATTTACATGTGCTCATCCTTTTGTTAGTATCATACAATATTTGTGTATAAGAAGGATCGTTCAGACATAGTTCAGGGCACCCTCTTTTTTCTTTTTTTTGTCTTTGCTTGTCTTTTTTTGTTGGCGATATAAGTTCTCACTGTCCTTTACTTATAATATGGAAGCTGCACTGTAACAAACATGTTCTATATTAACAACAGGTTTTCTACAGTGCAGTCTCAATATTATAAGTATAACACATTTAGAACAGTGAGGACTTATATTGTCAATCAAAATAGAATATAAAAACAAAACAAAAAAAACAATTCCAGAAGAACATATTTTACACAGTACAAAACTAAAAAAAGGTTTTAAAAATGCACTTTGGTAAAACTAGAAAGCCGCTGCTACTGTCTTCTATGAGATTGTAAAGGGACATGAAAGCCAATTTTTTTCTTTCATGATTTAGATAGAGCGTGCAATTTTAAACAACTTTCCAATTTATTTATATGATCTAATTTGTTTTGTTCTCTTTATATGCTTTGTTGAATACCTAGTATGTAGTATACCTAGGTAGGCTCAGAAACTGCTAATTGGTTGCTGCACATATATGCCTCTTGTCATTGGCTTTCAGCTAGCTCACAGTTGTGCATTACTACTCCTTTAACAAAGGCTACCAACAGAATAAGGCAAAATAGATCATAGAAGTAAATTTGAAAGTGGTTAAAAATCACATGCTCTTTATGAATCATGAAAGAAAAATAGTGTGTTTCATGTTCCTTTACTATCCTAAAAACAAAATATTCTTAATAATAAAAGACAAACAAGCCAAATGTAAAAAAACAAATTTTTAAGATCACGACAAGACTTAAAATAAATATTATACATTCAGATACATATAAATAAAACATTGAAAACTTAGTGCAATATATCCGCAATCGCCCAGCTCCTATAGGTGTAGTATTGATGCCCTAGTTTTACTATTATATTGTAACAAAAGGGGTTGAGTTTTTGCTGACACTTGTAAACTGTATTGCCATACAATGGGCTAGATTACAAGTGGAGCGTTAAATTATCATGCGCCTGCAAATGGGCAAGTTTGTCCGTGTGCGGGCGAGCAATAATTAATCAGCCATTACAAGTGGCTGGTTATTGCTACCGTGAGCTTGCGGTAGCAATTAGCGCTTATAAAATAACCAGATATCAGATCATTAATGTGTCCAAATTGCCCCCAAAACACAGTGTAGTTTATTTTATTAAAAATAAACTGCCAGGTTACGAGTTTTGTCGGTAAAGACTTGCGGTGCCAACGAGCATTTTTTTCCAACGCTCACTTAAGCCAACACTGGTATTATGAGTTTTCTGAATGGCTGCGTTAGCCTCAGAAAAGTGAGCGTTGAGCAAATTTAGCTCCACTTCTCACTGTAATACCAGCGTTGCTTATGGTAGCGGAAGGAAACAATGGGGCTGAGCTGGCTGAAAAAAAACCTAACACCTACAAAAAAGCAGCGTCCAGCTTCTAACGCAGCCCTATTGTTTCCTATGGGGAAATTCATTTTATGTCTGCACCTAACACCCTAACATGAACCCCGAGTCTAAACACCCCTAATCTTACACTTATTAACACCTAATCTGCCGCCCCCGACATCGTCGCCACCTGCATTATACTATTAACCCCTAATCTGCCGCTTCGGACACCGCCGCCACCTACATTATACTTATGAACCCCTAATCTGCTGCCCCCAACATCGCCGCAACCTACATTATATTTATTAACCCCTAATCTGCCCCCCCCCAACATCGCCACAACCTAACTAAACTTATTAACCCCTAATCTGCTGACCGGACATCGCCGCTACTTTAATAAATGTATTAACCCCTAAACCGCCGCACTCCCGCCTCGCAAATACTAGTTAATTTTTATTAACCCCTTAATGACCGGACCATTTTTCAATTTTCTTACCCTTAATGACAATGGCTATTTTTACATTTCTGCAGTGTTTGTGTTTAGCTGTAATTTTCCTCTTACTCATTTACTGTACCCACACATATTATATACCGTTTTTCTCGCCATTAAATGGACTTTCTAAAGATACCATTATTTTCATCATGTCTTATAATTTACTATAAAAAAAATATAAAATATGAGGAAAAAATTGAAAAAAACACACTTTTTCTAACTTTGACCCCTAAAATCTGTTACACATCTACAACCACCAAAAAACACCCATTCTAAATAGTTTCTAAATTTTGTCCCGAGTTTAGAAATACCCAATGTTTACATGTTTTTTGCTTTTTTTGCAAGTTATAGGGCAATAAGTACAAGTAGCACTTTGCTATTTCCAAACCACCTTTTTTCAAAATTAGTACTAGTTGCATTGGAACACCGATATCTTTCAGGAATCCCTGAATATCCATTGACATGTATATATTTTTTTTTAGTAGACATCCCAAAGTATTGATCTAGGCCCATTTTGGTATATTTCATGCCACCATTTCACCGCCAAATGCCATCAAATAAAAAAAATTGTTGACTTTTTCACAAATTTTTCCACAAACTTTAGGTTTCTCGCTGAATTTATTTACAAACATCTTGTGCAATTATGGTATAAATGGTGTTAAATACTTCTCTGGGATCCCCTTTGTTCAGAAATAGCAGACATATATGGCTTTGGCGTTGCTTTTTTGTAATTAGAAGGCTGCTAAATGCCACTGCACACCACGCGTGTATTATGCCCAGCAGTGAAGGGGTTAATTAGGGAGCTTGTAGGGAGCTGATAGGGCCAATCACGGGGTTGATACTGCTGCACTGGGCCACATATACTCACAGAGCAAATTATTTTTACTTCTGTACAGATTATTGCTAGGGTTTGTTTCATTCAATACATCATAGAAATAATAAAGGTTATTTTTAAAAAGAGTACAAAAATGGCATAAATAACAAATTCTGGTTAATTTCAATAAGGCTTGTTTTCAAGGTCAAAATAATGTTACTTCTTTTGATATGCCTCCCAGCATTTCAAGAGTCTATCTAGGTTGGAGAGATCTGGGGGTGGAGATGTGAAAACTCAGGGGTGGGGTCAAGTCAGGTGCAGAGATGGGTGGAGAGTTGGCAGAGCTGGGTGGTGGAGATGTGAGAAACTGGTGGCGTAGTGAGGATCTGGGGGTCTGCCTAAGTGGTACTTAGCAACCAGGGAAGTTTCAAAGATGCAGGATGGACGCCGCCGCCGCCGCGACCTACCCCCTCCCCCCCCGCCGCCGCCGCCGCCGCCGCAACCGCCGAAACCACCGAGAGTACTACTTTTGAGCCGATCGGGCTAGAAGTAAGTGAGAAAAAAAAAAATTGAAAGCAATTAGAAGGGATTTGCTCCCACCCACCAACAAATGTATTAGCCACAATTGCCGATGCAGAGAGGGCCACAGAGTGGCCCTCTCTGCATCGGTGGGTAAAATATGGGATTGCAGTGATGGCTCAATGTTGAGGCATCACTACAATACCTTGTAAGCTGCTGGAAGCGATCAAGATCGCTTCCAGCACTTCAAACAACAGAGGACGTACCAGGTACGTCAATTGTCATTAAGGGGAGATTTTCCTATGACGTACCTGGTACGTCCTCTGTCATTAAGGGGTTAACCCCTAATCTGCCACCCCCAACGTCGCCGCTACTATAATAAAGTTATTAACCGCTAAACCTAAGTCTAACCCTAACCCTAACACCCCCTAATTTAAATATAATTTAAATACATCTAAATAAAATTACTACAATTAAATAAATTATTCCTATTTAAAACTAAATACTTACCTTTAAAATAAACCATAAGATAGCTACAATATAATTAATAAATTACATTGTAGCTATCTTATGATTTATATTTATTTTACTGGCAACTTTGTATTTATTTTAACTAGGTACAATAGTTATTAAATAGTTATTAACTATTTAATAACTACCTAGTTAAAATAAATACAAAATTACCTGTAAAATAAATCCTAACCTAAGTTACAATTACACCTAACACTACACTATCATTAAATAAATTACCTAAACTACCTACAATTAATTACAATTAAATTTAATAAACTAAATTACGAAAAAAAAACCACTAAATTACGAAAAAAAATAAAATAAATTACAGAAAATAAAAAAAATTACAAGAAGTTTAAACTAATTACATGTAATCTAAGCCCCCTAATAAATTAACCCCCCCAAAAAAAAATAATAAAAAGCTCTACCCTATACTAAATTACAAATAGCCCTTAAAAGGGCCTTTTGCGGGGCATTGCCCCAAAGTAATCAGCTCTTTTACCTGTAAAAAATAGAATACAATACCCCCCCCCAACATTACAACCCACCACCCACACACCCCTAGTATAAAACCCACCTCGGTTTAGGGGTTAATAGGTAGTTTATGGGTGTAAGTGTACTTTTTAGCACTTTAGTTAAGAGTTTTATGTTCCATCGTTAGCCCATAAAACTCTTAACTACTGACTTTTAAATGCGTTAGAAGTCTGGCCAGGAGAGGGTCTACTGCTCACTTCTTCCAAGACTTGTAATACCGGCGTTAGGCAAATCCCATATAAAAGATAGGATACGCAATTGACGTAAGGGGATTTGCGTTAGCCTCGTGTCGCGGAAGAAAAGTGAGTGGTAGACCTGTACCTGCTAAACTTGTAATACCAGCGTTAGATAAAAAGCAGCGTTAGGACCTCTTAACGCTGCTTTTTAAGGCTAACGCAAAACTCGTAATCTCGCCAAAAGATAGCAGCATCTTTATTTTTTTTTATAAAATGACTGCACTAGGCAGTATTTTGGGGGTAAAGTTGGTTGGAGTGGGGTGTTAGAAGAAAAACCGGATCTACTTTCTGTGTGTCTAGTGAGAGACACTATAACTTAGAGAGCGTTTGATACAGCTGAGGGTGGATTCAAGGAAGTGCAGGGGGAGCGGAGCTCGGTGGCTTTCTCCCGTTGCACACACCAGCAGGATCTCAGAGCTGTTCTTCAGTGGTATATCCACTCGTTCAGGAAATTTGAAATTTTAAACTCAGAGCTCCTGAGTCCTAATTCAAAGGTACCAATAACTGTTCTGTTTAGTGCAGCTAAAAAACTTTGAATTACAAATCACTTTTGGTGTGAACATAATTCACTTATCATCGTCATATCATGGATTGGAATCTAACTGATCATCTTTCTGCCTGGAAATTAACTTTGACTTGGTGTTTTTGACTATTCTACTCTGTCTGCAGCAGAGCTTTAATAGTATTTGTGCACATTATTGTTCTGTTTTTAAGATCTTTTTAACCGGTATGCTGCTATTGCTTATGTGAGATTGAAGCGTTCCTTGTGTGTGATATATCTTTTTTTTTTTAGTTTTTCAAAACAAGCTTTATTAAAGAGAGGATGTGAACAACATAGTCATAAGTTACATTCTTCTGAACATGAGAGTGACAATCACAACGTATATTATGTAATGCCCCTTACAGGACGTTATTGAGTCTCTGAGGTTGTTCAAGATTCATGTTTTTTTTTAACAATATAGTCTTTTCCTCTTTACCAATAGCATACATTGAGGTGTATTCTTGTTCTTGAGCTTGTTTCGTCCAGCTGATTAGCTAGCTGTGTTATAACATTCACAGTAATAATTAAATTTCAACTTTGGAACTTAACATCAGGGTCTACTTTACATATCTATACTAGTAACTCGGTTTTCTATTACACCTCACCGAGTTTAGATGAAGTCCTAATGTTATGGCCGTACTAGTCATTGCGTAAGGCAGCGAAAATGGAGTAAGAGGTATTAGTATAGTACAGTAAGAGAAGAGGGGGGTTACTGAGAGGGAGGGGGAGAAAAAAAAAAAGAAAAAAAAAAAAGGGGAAGAAAAGGAGATGGGTGGGGGCAGGGGGGGGTGGTGTCAATTCCTTAGGGGGAGAGTTTGTGGGTGTGGGGATGTTGCTAGGCCCGTTCTATTTACCTAACATGTTTGGGATGACGTTACTCATTAAATCCCCTTGCCCTCCCAAATCAATGTCATCATCTCATGTGTGCATAGTTTTCCGGTTTTGAGATAACGGTATCGCTCCAGCCTGAGCAGATCGGTCACTCTTTGTTTCCATTCCTGCAGGGTCGGGCCCTGCGTCTTTTTCCAATGTGCAGGTATGAGGCCCTTTGCGCTGTTGAGCATCAGCAGGAGGAGAAGGTACTTATCCTCCCCCACTATTTTTGGCAACTCATGGTATATTAGATACGTGGGTTTTGGTGGTATTATAATCTTTAGTTTTCTACTTATTTCCCCAAACACTTCCTCCCAGTATGAACAGATGTGTGGACATGTCCACCAGATATACAGTAGTGTTCCTTCTTCCCCACATCCCCTCCAGCATCCCCCGTCTATATGTGGGTAAATTTTATGTAGTCTTTGGGGTGTCATGTACCATCTACTCAATAGCTTGTAATGAGTTTCTTGAATCCTCATGGATACTGAGGCCTTTTTGGCTTTGGCAAAGATCTTACTCCATTCCCTGCAGTCAATATCTTGTGCAAGGTCTTTTTGCCAGGCAGCTGTGTAGGTCGGTAGGGTAGGTGTTTCCCCTGTCAGTAGTGTTTTGTATAGTTGCGAGATTAGGTGTGTCGGAGTCTGGGACATTGTGCATAGTGTTTCGTAAAGGGTTTTCTGTCTGGTCAGGGCAGCTTTATTTTTGTGTGTTGTTATAAAATGTTGCACCTGGGCCACTCTGAACCAGGATGTGAAGATTTCCGGGGCCCATTCTGATAACTCTGTTTGTGTTTTAAGCTTTCCTTGTTGTAGTATATTGACTACTGAGGAATCTGCTAGGGTGTGGAATTCGCCCACTATGTGTGGCCTGTGCTCCAGACCCAGGTCTGGGTTTTCTCTTATTGGAGTGTTCGGAGAGTGCGGTGTGAATATATGTGGATTTTGGAGGAGCGTCATATCCCATACCTCAAACACCTCTTTTATCAATGGATACCGCGCAATATCAGGCGGTCTATTCCTAATTGAAATCCACGCCAGGGCTCTGACATTTCCTCGCCCCATAATGTCATTATCAATTTGAACCCAGGCTTTGTTGCGTAGGTTTTGACTCCACTCCACCATCCTCTGCAGTGAAATGGCTCTCTGGTATTCTTTCAGAAGGGGTACCCACAACCCCCCCCCCATCTCTAGGCAAATATGTGGTATGTTTCCTAATTCTAGGTTTGATACCATTCCAGATGTAGGCTTCTACCGCTTTCTGGATTTGCTGAATGTACTGTGTAGTTGGGGAGATAGGGACTGTCTGCATCACATACAATATCCTCGGCAGGATATTCATCTTGACCACCCCAATGCGCCCCATCCAGGAGATGGTCTTATTTTTCCAGTTAGTTAAGTCTTTTACAATCTCATCCCTAATGCTTTTGTAGTTTATCTCTACTGTGTCTTTTACATTGGGGGCGATTTTTATCCCCAGGTATTTTATGGCATGGTGTGCCAGCTTGATCGGGCAACTATGCCGCATTGCCTCAATAACATCAGATCGTTCATTGACAATCAGCATTTCTGACTTTTGTGGGTTAAGTAGGAAGTTTGATACACTCCCAAATGCCGACAGTTCAGACATGGCCTCACATAATGAGTCCGGGGTGTTTGAGATAGATAGTAGGATATCGTCGGCATACATTGAGAGTTTTTGTTCTTTGCCGCCTATTCAGAACCCTTTGATGCGTGGGTTTTTCCTGATTTTACTTGCTAGAACCTCAATCGTTAGCGCGAACAGGAGCGGCGAGAGGGGGCAGCCCTGTCTGGTGCCGTTGCTAATATTGAATGACTTAGAGAGCGTACCGTTCACTCTGACCTTTGCGTTTGGGGAAGAGTATAAGGACATAATCATATTTATGATTTTGGGTCCAAAGCCGAATTTTGATAGAGTGCGTTCCATGAAAGACCATCTCACCCGGTCAAAAGCTTTTTCGGCATCCGTAGTGACCAGGGAGAGAGGCCCACCATGTAGTTGGGCGTGCGTGATCATTTGCAATACTTTCAGGGTGTTATCCCTCGCCTCACGGGCAGGGATAAACCCCACCTGATCGGTCGACACCAGCCCAGGCAATAATCTGTTCACCCTGGCTGCCAAGATCTTCACGAGAATCTTGACGTCCGAGTTAAGAAGGGATATAGGTCTAAAATTTTCTGGCCTATCTTGCTGCTTCCCTGGCTTGGGGATTAAAGTGATGTAAGCCTCCAACATAGAGCCTGGGAGGTTGGGAGCCTGGGACAGTGCGTTGAACAGGCGTGCCAGGAGAGGAGCCAACAAATCTATGTATACTTTATAGTATTTAAGGCCGAAGCCATCAGGTCCTGGACTTTTCCCCGAAGGGAGGTCTTTGATAGCCCTTTTGGTTTCATCTATGGTGATTGGGTTATCCAGCGATTCTCTCTCCTGGTCAGTAAGCTTCGGAAGATCAGTTTCCTCAAGGTATGTTGAGATATGATCGTCGTCTTGCGACGGGTGTGGGTGGCCCCCTCCGTCTTTCTCGTTGTTGGCTATATTGTACAAAGTTTCGTAGTAGTCTCTGAAAGTGTCTGCAATCGAGTCTGCACCAGACCTCGTCAATCCCTCTTTGTCAGTTTTTAGTTTAGTTTTTTCCTTGCAATCGCCCTAGCCAAAAGCTTTCCCGCCTTATCCCCGTGCTCGAAGTACGTTTGTCTCAGCATCAGTGCCTTTTTTTGATATTCCTCTGGTAAGAACTGCAAAAGGTTTCCTCTAGCTGAAACTAATGCCTGTGTTCTGGTGTTATCAGACGGTTGCAACTTATGAAGCTGCTCCATCTGTCCCACCTGTGTCATTAGCGTCTGGTAGCATTCTCTTTTAGCTCTGTTTAGGTCAGATTTCCTCCTGATCAGGAGGCCTCTAACAGTGCATTTGTGCGCCTCCCACACTGTGGTGTTCTCTATGATACCATCATCATTGAGTTGGAAGAAGTTCTCAAGTTCTTTGTGGAGGTCCGCCTTAAAGACTGGATCCTCCAATAATGTGTCATCCAGTCGCCACACATATGGCGTAACTGGTATGTTGGGCCACAATATAGAGCAGCTGACCGGAGCATGGTCCGACCATGTTATGGCGTTGATGTTACTGCTTTGAGTTATCATGAGTCCAGTGGTGTCTGTGTATAGGTAATCGATCCTGGAGTATTTCCTATGGGGGTGGGAGTAGAATGTATAGTTATTGCTCCTTGGGTGGTGTGTGCGCCATATGTCATGTACGGTCAGTTCGGTCAACATTGTCGTCATGCGTTTAAGTGTCCTGTGGGGGACGCTGGAAATGCCATCCGAAGTGTCTAAGGCAGGGTCTAGAGGGGCATTGAAGTCTCCCCCTAAATAAAGTATTCCAATTCTTATCTCTAGTATTTTCCGAATAACTTTTGAGAGGAATATGTGTTGTGTGTGATTTGGGCAATAAATGTTGGCCATAGTGATGGGCCTACCGTATAGGGAGCCAGTCACTACTAGGAACCTGCCTTCCGGGTCTTTGTATAGTTGTGTAAGCTGGAAAGGTAGCTTAGTATGTAAAATGATTCTCACTCCATTTTTTTTTTTTGGCCCAGATGCAAAGAATGCAGTTGGGTAGTGGCGGCTAGTCCACTTAGGTTCGTGTGTCGCTGCAAAATGTGTCTCCTGTAGGTAGATGATGTCCCCACCCATCCTCTGAAAATCTCTTTGCGCTATGGATCGTTTATTGGGGCTGTTCAGGCCTTTGACGTTTATTGTTATCAGTTGAATGGGATGTGTTTGCGTGTGTCCCCGATTATGAGCCATTGCGTATTTGTACCTCTATGTGGTGTGAGTGCTCTGCGTTGGTAGGAGGAGGGGGAGTGATACGAAGGGGAGAGGAAAAAAAAAAAAAAGGGGAAGGAGGGGGAAGGGGAGAGGGAGAGGGAAAGAAGAGCCTGTTCCCCTAAGGTGTAGAGAGAATGAAGGCTAAGAGAGGGAGAAAGAAAGAAGAGATGGGAGTGGAGGGAGAATGTAGTGGGATTAATGGGGAGGGATGTTAGTTAAGTAGGGGTAGAAGCAGCCGCCTCTGGGGGTAAGAGAGGGGAGTTAGGGGAGGGTTGGAGAAGAGAGTTAGCTGTTCTGCTGTGCAGTAGTACAGTGTTAAATTCAGGTGCAATAAATTCAGTACAGTACTTTCAGTTTAACAACAGTAAATAACAAGAAGAAATACAACAGTAACAACAATAACAACGTGGGGGTAGTTGTCCCCCAGCTTTCCTTTTAAATATAAACTTTTAACCTATTCATATCTGGTTAACGTTTTCCCTATAAATCTGCAATTTTAAAGTAATCTCCAGGTTGGTGTGCTGTGATTGTTTCCAGTCACTATCTGTGTGGTCTGTATATGTGGTTGTC
This sequence comes from Bombina bombina, assembly GCF_027579735.1. Lineage (NCBI taxonomy): Eukaryota > Metazoa > Chordata > Amphibia > Anura > Bombinatoridae > Bombina > Bombina bombina. The sequence continues at coordinate 894,670,995 of NC_069503.1, read as the reverse complement.
TTACTATGTCTCAGATCTGTGAAAGGTCTTGGTATATAGTGCCAGTGTGTTCCAGTAGTGCCTACGTTATTTGTGGTGTGAGCAACCGTCTGTTTTGCCGCGTGTGTTACTGTAATGTGTTATGTTGTCACATCTGTGTTGTTGTGGAAGAGGGGATATAAGTCTGGTTATGGGCGTGTCTATTGTTGCTTCGGTCGGTTTGAAGTCGCTAGTGGGCGTCATTATGTATTATGTAGGGTGTGGGTTGCAACTAGTCTTGTATGTCGCCCTCGTGCTGTTAATTCCAAACAATTTCTTGACCCCTGTGACACCGCCTGTACATACATATATATGAACATATCATAAGGTGCTATATTAGTGCAAGTGATGTTCAGCCTTGGAGTACATTCTTAATTATTACATTAGCCACCTTACCTGGCATTAGTATCTTTAATTTGGATGCTATCTTATCAACAATATTTTTCTAAAACATAAACATAAACAACTGAGTCTCTGTATACGACCTGAGAGTTCTTTCCATGTCTCCACACCGATACACAATTGGAGTTTGGAGATCTAGAAGTGCCACCCAACAAGGTGGGAGGTAAAGTGTTAAGTCCCTGTCTTGATGTTGTCCCATCAGGCTAAGGGCTGTTGGTTTATTCTTTGAATGTGCCTTGGATTAGGTTCAGGGGGACCTCGTTGGTCCTCAGCTGTGTCTAGAGGTGGACGTATGTTTAAACCCAGCTCTTGATTGAAGTTTGGAAGATCCTCCACTGACTTCAGGACATGCGACGTATTATTTTTTGTGACAATCAGGCAGGTGGGGAACCCCCATCTGTATGGCAATCTTTTTTCTTTGAGGGCTGCCGTGACGTATCTTAAGTCCCTTCGCTTCTGTAACGTTGCGGGACATAAATCTGAGTACACTTGTATCTCCGATCCTCTGAATTCAAGTGGATGCTGTGTTCTTGCGAGTCGAAGAATTTCTTCCTTATCTTTAAAGGACAGCAATTTCATAATGACATCTCTGGGTGGTGCTCTGTTTGATGGTTTGGGGCGCAGGGCCCTATGCGCTCTTTCTATCGGTATTTCTGGTGCATTTTCATTATTTTTGAGGTATTTGATAAAGTCTTGTATGTAGTTTTGTAGAGCAGGGGGGTCAACTGTTTCAGTTATTCCGCGCAGTCTAAGATTGTTCCTCCTGCTCCTATTCTCTAAATCTTCTATACGTTCCATAAGTGTTTGCACTGTGCCTTCCTGGGCCTGCATTTGGCTAGTCTGATGCTGTAAATCAGAACTAAGGGTTTCTTGTCTTTCTTCCATTTGTGTGACACGGCGATCCACTACCATGATTTCTCCTTTCATTTCGCCAAACATTGTCTTGAAGTCTTGCATTGCTTCTCTTATGTCCTCTTTTGAGGAAAGATGTTTTATGTCTTCTCTCGTTAAGTAGTTTTGTGCCTTGTTGTGAGCACTAGGTTCATGTATTTGTGCTGTTGTCGTCTGCACCGGCGCGCTGCGTTCAGTGTCTGCTGCAGTTAAGTTTGGCTCAGCTGGGATCAAATAATTCTCTAGTGCTGTGGCTTGGGTAGGTCTAGTTGGTTTAGTATTTCTTTTGGCAGCCATGTCTGCAAGTGTTTTACAACCCAATGTTATTCTGTCAAGATTCTGTGCAGCAATCTATACCCACATGGAATATGTGTTTAGATGGTGTTTGTTCCTCTGTCTCATCCACAGGGTGTGTTATACTAATAGGGGATGCAGTAGCTTTCCTCCCTATGTAGTATATAGATAGTGATCTCCCCAGGAAGTAGTGCTAGTTTCAGCAAATAAAGTGCACAGCTCACAGAATCAATGTCCAAGTACTACAGCTCTTTGTTAAATAAGTTGATATGTCTCTTAAAAGGTTTTCAAGCTTTTGCTGTAAGATATGGTCTTTTTATCAGCCTCACGTGTGCTGTCCTCTACCTGAAGGCATAGTTGCTGGTAATAAAGTGATCCAAGCCTCTTATATATTGGGGTGCATGGGCCTCTTTGATGCTGAGTCACCTCCTCTATCAGTAATTGGACTCTATGTATGGGTCTGTGGGACGGTGTCTCTTTAACAGCTACTGCATGTAGTTTGGTGGGGCCTGCTAATCCCCTGATTCAGCCGTGTAGTCCTTAGCCTTCAAACTGCCTCTTGTCCCCCTGTTAGCGTTAGCCTGCGTGTGCCAGGTATTAAAGCCAAGGGAGGTATGTGTGTCAGAGGGGTATCAGGGTGTGATCTTACCCTCCGGCGTGTTTGCGCTCCGTTCTGTCTCTGCTGGAGACGTAATGGCTCCGGTCCCTTAGGCCTCTGCACTACCGCATGATCACAGGTCTCGCTCTGCCTGTGCTGTTTGCTTCCGTGTCGCGGTGCTTAATTCATGCAGGGCCAAGACCAGCTGTCTTCCTTCCTCCCGGTCGGGTCGCGGTCTCAGGTATGGTTCTTCTCCTCTGTCCTCGGGTCTTGTGCGCACTGGATAGCCTGTTCACTGGCCCTTCTATTCTGACTTAGGCGGTATCTACTTTTGGCGTGCAGCGTTGTGTAGTTATGGCGTGTATCGCCAGCTCAGGAAGGTCACCGGCTGTGTCTTCAGTTCCTCATATTTCTAATGCAAGTGTTTTAAAGCTTTGTTGGGCCAAGGGAAAACGTTAAGTGCTTAGGAAAACTGAGGGGACTACAGAGCACTAAGATTAAGCAGCCATCTTGGTCCGTGGCTAGGCTCCACCCCCGTGTGATATATCTTTTATGTTGCAGCTTTCATTCTGAATTTTTTTTTTTATGTGGTTCTTATTTACTTTTATATTATTAAAATAAATTCATCCATTTATATATACATATTTTTTAATGGTATGTCCTACAGACAAGCCTTTTAGTCGCCCACTTTCTTTGGTATATTGTTAGAAGAAAAACCGCACTGAAAAGTGCCTTTACATTGAGGTCTATGGGAATTGTGTGTTCCCAGTAAATATATATGTATATGCTTATATACATATAAATGTATGTGTTAATATGTTTATATACACATTTAACGCATAAATATATATGTATATAATCATAGACATATACTTTTAAGATTTCTGCCATCACTGCGTTACTTACCCCCTTCACTGCGCAATGTCAGAGACGGCATCAGAATGAGGCTACCAAAGGAGCCTATGGAAGCACGCTCTCATGAGCACAATGCGAGGTCGCATTTGAATTACTGAAAACTTGTAATACATTTGCACATTAGCGTGTGCCGGTATTACACAGTGGAGCGCTAATATCGCTTTAATGAAAGCTATATATAGTTCTCCACTTTTAATCTGGCCCAATATTGGCATCAGCTACATTACACCTTCATTGTAGGTGGTGATACTGTTTTTAAAATTCCTCCAGTATCAGAAAAGCATCGCCACCCACAGACATGTATGGTAAAATGCCTCTTGAAAAAACTGACAGACGACGGAGCCCTTTCTAAAATATCGCCATTATTAACAATGCTTTTAACATTGTGACCTTAAAGAGACCACAACCCAATTAAATGGACTGAGCTTTTAGGAAGCGCTGACCTTCTTATTTGTTTAATTATTTACACAAAGTCCTTATTAACTTATTTCTCAATGTTTAGCCAAAGACCAACACTTAAAGTAACACTCAGGTCAAATTAAATTTTCATGATTCAGATACAGCATGTAATTTTAAACAACTTTCCAATTTACTTCCATTAAAAGAATTGTGCACAGTCTTTTATATTTACACTTTTTGATTCGCCAGTTCCTACTGAGCATGTGCAAGAATTCACAGACTATACGTATATTCATTTGTAATTGGCTGATTGCTATCACATGGTACAAGGGGAGTGGAAATATAAATAACTTTGAAATTTGTTAGAAAAAAATCTACTACTCATTTAAAATTCAGAGTAAATGTTATTGTATTGTCTTGTTATCTTGCATTTGTTGATTATGCAAATCTACTTTGTTTACTGGTCCTTTAAAGAAAATAATGAAAAATGTACATTTTAGTGTCTCTCTTTCACACCCACCCACTGGGGGCATGAATTCATATAAACCTCCTTGTTTATATAGTTTTTCTATAACCAGTAGTATTCTATACCTCCCAAAACATGCTTATCATTTTAAATAAGGTACATGACTGTAAGGTTTGATGTTTAACTCCCCTGGATTACTGTTTTATATCATGCAAACCTTTATAAATAACAAATATTCATTAACATTAAAGGGACATAATACTCATATGCTAAATCACTTGAAACTGATGCAGTATAACTGTAAAAAGCTGACAGGAAAATATCACCTGAGCATCTCTATGTAAAAAAGGAAGATATTTTACCTCACAATTTCCTCATCTCACCAGAGTAAGTTCTGTGTAAAAAGTTATACTCAGCTGCTCCCAGCTGCAGGTAAAAAAATTAAAAAAATGTAGAAATGAACAGCAGCCAATCAGCATCAGCAGTGCTGAGGTCATGAACTCTTACTGTGATCTCATGAGATTTGACTTAACTCTCATGAGATTTCATAGTAAGCTTCCTTTACCTGATTGGTGAAATAATATGAGAGTGCACGAAGCTCATCCTTTCAGTTGTCCCGGGACAGACATACTAATATGCTGCTTAGAAATCCTTTACAATGGGAGGTGGCTACTGAGGAACTTTTGAGGTAAAATATCTTTCTTTTTTACATAGAGATGTTCAGGTGATATTTTCTAATCAGCTTTTTACAGCTATGCTGCATCACTTTCAAGTGTTTAAACATTTGGGTATTATGGCCCTTTAAATGAAGACCAACAGCTATTTTCAGGAATGTTTTTTTCTCCCCAGTAGGAAACAGCAAGGCTGATTAAAATTATAAATTGAAATATATGATTTTTTAAGCATATGGGTATTTTATAGAAACTCGTGCTTGTTGATATGTGGTCTGATCTAGCAGTTCACAAAAAATCATAATAAAATCCTTATGGCATCAAGTAAGAGAAAATGATAAATCTGTTGTTTTACTTGAGACTTACCTGTAACAAAAAAAGGTATGCTCCTTATCTTTCACTGGATCATAGACAACAATTTTCTCTAAGTACCATCCATTGTCTACAAAACAGAGAGAAGGAAATATGATATGATCTAAAGCAGTGTTTTTTAACCAGTGTGCCGTGGCACACTAGTGTGCCGTGAGAGATCCTCAGGTGTGCCGCGGCAGACTGACAACAGTGTGACATATTTTTTTTAATTTTGTTTGTTTTTTATTCTGGGCTCATCAAGCATAATTTACAACCATGACATATTGACATTCATTCACAGACAATCATTATGATTGTTTGTGAATGAATGCCAATATGTCATGTATAGTTTGTAGGAGGCATGGCATGACAGCACAATACAGTGTGTGTTTGTGTATATATATATATATATATATATATATATATATATATATATACATACACTGTATATATGCTGCATTAGTCTACAATTTGTGATTTCTTTTAAATTTTGGGATGGTGGTGTGCCGCAGAATTTTTTAATGTAAAAAAGTGTGCCACTGCAAAAAAAAGTTTGAAAATCACTCATCTAAAGTAATATAGAGGTATAATTTATTCCATTTGAAAGGCTTATCCCAACTTTAGTCCACAAAATCCAAAGCCTAAGATACTGTTTGAATCTGTCATTTGATAAGCTTTTTAACAGGAATAAAATGCACCCCGTAATTGGTAACATACCTTCATGTATTACAATTACAATAGTTGAAATCATTGGCTTTGGGTAGATATGTAGTATACATTGTAAATACAAAATAAATGTCTTTATGTGGAGGATTGAACATGTACTGTATTAACTAAGTTACATCACATCTTATACCTACTTGCCTATGACTTGCTGAAAGATATCTTTGACATTTTGAAACTCACAAAATGCAATTTTTTATGATAATAAATAGTCAACTGTAAGAATTCAAATCACAGGATTTAGCAGTAGGATTTTACATATATGCAATCTATTTGAAGTCAGTATCCTTAAAAATGGCAATTAAAGGGACAATCTTTTGAGTTCAAAAGTGAAAAAGACAAAGAAAAACATTGGATGTTCATTGGAAAATTATGGAATTTCAATCATTGCCTAATTTGGCTTAAAAGGGAGGTTGTAATAATTGAGATTACAGATGTTAGGGCAGATGTGGGTCCTAAAGAGTTTATGCCCCACATATATTTCCTCTCTGAATAATCGTTATCTACATTATGGATTATCAAATTGCAACACTTTGAAGAAAGGTTCCTATTTCTTCCATTCTAGAATTGGTAAAAATGTAAAATGCTGCTGACTTCTCTAGGCTTACTCTGTTATATATCTATGGCTTTATGAGATAATAACTGCTAAACAATGCACTGTATATTAACATTATGGGGCTTAATGCCACTTGTTTCTGGTCTAAAGACCGCTGCTCCATAACTTGTCCATCTGCTCTGAGGCCACAGACAGAAATCAACCCGATCGAATACGATCGGGTTGATTGACACCCCCTGCTAGCGGCAGATTGGCCGCAAATCTGCGGGGGGCGGCATTGCAGCAGCAGTTCACAAGAACTGGTGGCGCAATGATAAATGCAGACAGCATATGCTGTCGGCAATTTATCGATGTGCGGCGTTACATCGTATCATGTCCGCTCGCACTTTATTAAATATACCCCTATAGCTGGGACTAGCCTTGTAGTCTGCTGACTAAAGCCCATATTGGCTCCTCCCAATAAGGCTATTGATAAATAATTGCAGTAAAAAGGATTTTAATTTGTATATATATATATATATATATATATATATATATATAATATTTCCCTAGGATGTTCCTACATATTTTGGAGATGTTCACTGAGTTGACATGGAAAGAATTACAGAAATTACAGATTTGGTGTCATCAATACAGTTCATGCAGACATGACTAAGGGTATTGCTATTTGACCAAAACATTGTTTATTATATCTTTGGATTTACAATAAAATTCATCAAGTGTTACTGCCTTTATGGAAAATAATAATACTGCAGATAATACAAATTCTCTTATCTTCAATTCATCCATGTTAATCATATTATAATTTAAGTTACTTAATATGGGGGCTAATTCCTATATTTATTTTCATCTTTCATTCTTCAGTACCTGGATCAATTCCATCGTGTCCTATGACAACTGCATGCAATTTCCCAAGATATACGGCTTCCAGAAAGAAAGTATCAGTCTGAAAAACAGAAATTAACTAAGTCTAACAAGTTGCTTATAGAAATGATACATTTAAGTTATCAACAAAGAATAATATTCATATTTATTTGCTGTTTATTTTTATTATTTAGAAATAAAGTAGTTGGAGAAATAAGTAAATTGTTTTTATGTCAGAAGTAATAAAATTCAGTATTATATTAAGAAAGAGAGTTTTACTGCCATGTAGCTAAATGAAAAAAAAAAACGAAATTATTTATATTTTATTTATAAATTATTTATGTGTGTGTGTATATATATATATATATATATATATATATACAGTAGATACAGTATATATATATATATATATATATATATATATATACATATATATATACATATGTGTAAACTTCCAGTGAATAGTAGAGCAACTCCTGAGACCTATAGGTGTTTGTGACGACAGGGGATATATATGTATACAGTAGGGTTGCCACACAGCTGGTATTGTACCGACATTACATTTTTGAGGCTCAGGTAAATGTAAAAAATAAAGAATAAATATGGAAATAAAAGCCCTATTACGGTGACAACCCTACTCACCAAGAAGAGCATACCCGCTTATTGTATTTGTATGCTGTTGTCAGTTACCTCTGTGTGTGAAAAATAAAATTTGAAAACTGAGTTAGAGTTGTACTCTGTTTCATGTAAAGCCCAGAAGAAAGTGGTTGCCAATAGGGATGTGCATTTGTTTCATCACGAATAAGCTGGTGCTTTGGCAAGAAGAGGATCGGGTTCACGCACTCGCTAGAGCTCGTTAACTTTAAAACATTAACATTTGTTTTAACGAAAACAAATGTAAATGTTTAACTAAAATTCAGTATTTTTTTTGTTTTAAATGAAACAAATACCGAATAGAGTTTTTTGTTCTCTGTTAAGAACACAATACTTTTTTGGGTCTTGTATTAGGAAATACCCAAAGAAATCTGATTCAGCTACCTTGGGCCTCTTTTAAAAACACTCTATTTGGGCCTCTTTTAAAAACCATATTTTAGTATTTTGTTAGTTCAAATTTATCATCATTTTAAGTTTTAATATAAATATACATTTCTTTTAAGTCACACATTTAAACTATCAAAAGAAAAAATATTTGCAGCGCTAAACAATTAATATCACCATGTATCCTGGAGTATGGTAGAAAGCTTGTAGTTATAGTTATGTTAATGACAATCCCACTGCCTCTTCTGCAAAACAACTTCTGCAACTCACTTCCTCTTTCAGTTTGTCACAATGGACTGATTCTCCCACTCACAAAGATGGTCACTCCCTTGACCTGATCTTTAGCTATCGATACACTCTCTCAAACTTCACAAACTCCCCCTTTCCTCTTTCTGACCACCATCTCCTTACTTGCAACATATCATCCCTCCCTAAAACTCTCCCTCCTTCTGCGACTCACACCAAACTTCACAGAAGCATTATGTCATTAGATCAACAACAGCTTTCTAATTCCCTCAAACCTCTCCTCTCATCCTTCTCCTCCTTTTCCTGCCCTGACCAATCTATCTGCCACTATAATTCCACCCTTACATCCGTCCTTGACAATCTCGCCCCTCTTACTATAGATCGGAAATCAAACACTCATCCTCAGCCCTGGCATACTCCTTTGACACGATACCTACACAGATGTTCCCGTACTGCTGAGCGGCACTGGAGAAAATCTAGGAGTTCAGCTAATTTTCAGCATTACAAATTTATCTTGAACTCCTGCTACTCTGCCTTTAATTTCTATAAGCAACACTACTTCTCTACTCTTATCTCTAATGTTTCTTCAAACCCAAAACGTTTGTTCTCCACTTTCAATACTCTTCTCCGCCCTCCCCCACTTCCTAATACATCTTCTCTGTCAGCTCAAGACTTTGCCAACCACTTCAATAACAAAATTGACTCCATCAGAAATTAAATCAGCTCTCAACATAATTCCATTCTCTCATCCCCCTCAAATGCTTTCAATCAACCACAACCCACATAACTTTAAACTTAGCTCATTCTCCCCTGTTACTGAGGAAGAAGTTTCGGCACTTATACTGCGCTCTCACCTCACTACCTGTCCCCTTGACCCTATCCCCTCACAGCTACTCCCCTCCCTCTCTGCCACCCTTACCCCTATACTCACACACACTTTCAACCTCTCTCTCAGCACCGGTATATTTCACTCATCGCTGAAACATGCACTGGTCACACCTATCCTCAAAAAACCTTCCCTTGATCCTACCTCCCCATCCAACTACCGCCCTATTTCCCTGCTCCCTCTTGCATCAAAGCTTCTCAAAAAACTAGCTTATGCACGCTTATCCCATTTCCTTACAATAAACTCCCTCCTTGACCCATTGCAATCTGGATTTCGTCCCCATCACTCCAAAGAAACAGCAATTGTTATGGTTACCAACGACCTACTTACAGCAAAATCAAAAGGCCACTTCTCTCTGCTTATCCTCCTTGATCTGTCCGCAGCCTTTGACACAGCCCTCTTGTGGCTCTCTTCCTACCTGTCAAACCGTACCTTTAGTGCAGCCTTCTCTGGGGCCTACTCTGCCCTGTCCCCACTTTCTGTAGGAGTACCGCAAGGCTCTGTCCTCGGTCCCCTTCTCTTCTCAATCTACACATAATCACTAGGTTCCCTAATAAAGTCCCACGGTTTACAATATCATTTGTATGCCGACGACACCCAAATCTACTTCTCTGCACCAGACCTATCTCCTTCCTTGCTAACCCGTGTCACTAACTGTCTTTCTCACATCTCTAACTGGATGTCCTCTCACTACCTCAAGCTAAATCTCTCCAAAACTGAGCTCCTTATTTCCCCCCCTTCTTCTAAACTCTCCACCCCCAATCTCTCTATAACTGTCGACAACTCCATCATTACCCCTACCCCGCATGCCCAATGTCTCGGGGTCACATTTGACTCAGATCTTTCTTTCACTCCTCACATTCAGTCATTGGCTAAAGCCTGCCGCTTCCACCTTAAAAACATCTCTAAAATTTGATACTTCTTTACACTAGACACAACTAAGATTTTAATCCACTCTCTCATTCTTTCCCGCCTCAATTACTGCAACTCTGTCCTCTCTGGTCTCCCCACCTGCCACCTAGCTCCTTTACAATCCATAATGAATGCCTCTGCCAGACTCATCTTCCTTACACGTCACTCTTCATCTGCTGCACCTCTCTGCCAATCCATTCACTGGCTTCCTCTTGCCTCTAGGATTAAACACAAAATTCTCATTCTGACATACAAAGCCCTCAACTGCACTGCTCCCCCCTATATCTCAGACCTTGTCTCCAGATACTCTCCCTCCCATCCCCTTCGCTCTGCTCTCGACCTCCTACTCTCTTCCTCTCTTGTCACTTCATCACACTCCCATTTGCAGGACTTCTCCAGACTGGCTCCCATCTTGTGGAACTCTCTGCCTCGCTCCACAAGACTCCCTTCTAGTTTTAAAAGCTTCAAATGCTCCCTAAAGACTCTACTGTTCAGGGATACATACAACCTACGCTAACCTTTCTTTATACCAGTCCCTCTCCTCCACTGCTATGCCCTGAACCCCCTTAGCATGTAAGCCTAAGAGTCCAGCTGTTTGTAGATCACCTTCTTAAGAGCTGACTACAACAGTGCAACTCTTGGCAGGGCCCTCTACCCATTTGATCCCTATAACTGTTTTTTTTGTACTCCGCATTTGTTTATAGCACTGCGGAATCTGTTGGTGCTCTACAAATAACCAATAATAATAATAATAATAATAATAATAATAATAAAAAACCACAGTTGAATCAGTGTCAGAATGCAGCTGTACATAAATCCATGGGTTTCTTGTCCACCGATGCAAAGAACATAGGAGCTGGAAAATACAATGGAGACAGCGCAATCCTCGATTCAAGGCAGTATTTTATTCAAAATTGATAAAAAGACATGCTAGTAGTATCATACTCACTAGACAATAGAAACAAACAGGCACATAAATAAGTGTAGATTCGGAAGGAAGATGCGGTGAGCTTGCACAAGTGAGTCCTCTGTTCACGCTAGGCAAACGATCTCCGTTTCAAAGTCCCGGCCAGCAACAATTGCAAAATCACTGACGTCACGTCAAAACACCTTCCTACGGATCCTTGATGAGGACAAAAGTAAACTCTACGCGTTTTGCCGGTTGAACGCCCTGGCTTTCTCAATAGTGATCCACTTGTTTGAAAGGAGTCTAATTATATAGCCACAAAATGGGCGGTATAAATTAATCTGTTTTCTTGCATAGATACAAATGACAACAATTGGATTATTGTGAGTAAAGTCCAAGTGGTATTTAGTCAGTTGATCCTCCAGTATTAGACAATAATTCATATTGATATAATTTCAAAATCATTATGAATATAACAAAAATATAATAAATAAACAATATAGAATATACAATTTAAAATACAGCATTTCATATGTTAAAAAACACACAACAATTCAGATATGACATTGATGACAACACTAAATATCGTTAAAACATCAAAGGTACAGTTCATAAAATATTACTTAATACATCGCTTGATACATCACATACCGCTACATACATAGAAAACACCTGTTATAATAAATACTAAAAATGGTCATATCTAAAAAAACAAACTAAATATTAAATGCATTATATAAATGCCTGTACATCCAAATCAACATTGAGTCCTAAAGGGGATAAGCTTTTCAACCTGAAAATCCATTCAGTCTCTCGCTTTCGGAGTTGAAGTAATCTATTACTAGTCCCTAGAGCGACCCAATCTATAATCTGGATATTTAAACCTCTAGGGTCACTACCATGTACATTAGTAAAATGTACTGGCACACTATGTTTATCAAACTCCGTTTTGATGTTGAATAAATGTTCACTAAATCGTTTACTTGTTTTCCTTTTGGTGCGCCCAATTTAAATTAAATCACATTTACAGGACAATAAATAGACTATATACGTAGACTGACATCTATACCTCATACTATATTGAGTAGATCCATTATAATTGAAAAACGTATCACCTCTTTTAACATAGGACACATAATACATTTTAGCTTGTTACATTTAAAAGAACCTAAAGGGGCAGATAACCAGGTACACCGAGCTCCATTTATTGGTGTTTTATTAAGCTCATTAGATTTTAATTTGCTTAGGGCTAAGATATTTTTTAAATTAGTATTTTTCTTAATATGCAAATCTTTTTATGGATCACTTCGAAGTGAGGTTTATATGGAATAATAAACCTTTTATAGATAACATTGTAAAGTATTATAGGTTTATAGATGATGTTATCATCCTTTGGAAAGGTTCTGAGGCTAAGCTCCGAGATTTTACTGAGTATATTAATGATAATAATTTGAATCTAAAATTTAGTGGGAATAGTTCTGAGAAGTCTATAGAATTTCTGTATATCCAGTTAGTTGTGGATTCCACAAACAATAAGGTCTCAGTTCAAAATTTTAGAAAAGCCGGGGCGTTCAACCGGCGAAACACGTAGAGTTTACTTTTGTCTTCATCAAGGATCCGTAGGAAGGTGTTTTGACGTGACGTCAGCGATTTTGCAATTGTTGCTGGCGGGGACTTTGAAACGGAGATTGTTTTCCTAGCGTGAACAGAGGACTCACTCGTGCAAGCTCACCGCATCTTCCTTCCGAATCTACACTTATTTATGGGCCTGGTTGTTTCTATTGTCTAGTGAGTATGATACTACTAGCGTGTCTTTGTATCAATTTTGAATAAAATACTGCCTTGAATCGAGGATTGCGCTGTCTCCCTTGTATTTTCCAGCTTCTATACACTTTTAAACTATGAAACCTGTACATAAATAAAATATGATATTGTACACACTGTAAACTGTTATTATTCATTGGTGAAATTAACATAATTAGTCATCGTCAGCATTGACTCAATTAGCTTTGAAGTCCACCCACACAAAAAAGCTAGAGAAAAGCCTGTTTCTCATAACTTTTCACATAGTTATCAAATTAAAATAGAAGAAAATGAATTATTCTTGTACATTATTATACATTAGTTTTCATATTTTTACCTATATTTCAAATTTCCTCCAATGTCATGTAAAAAAATCACTTGAAATCCCAATAAAGAATAAAGGCTTTGAATACACTCCATTTGTATCAGTGCCCTGTTAATTACTACTCAACAAACATGCTCTCTGTTCTACTAATTTAGCATTGCATCCCAGCACTAATAATTTGTTGCTTTGTAATAATTAAAGGTGTGAAAAAAATACACACCTTTACAGGGGGTGTTAAAATTGCTCATTAGTTGTTTCAAGTACAAACTAATTTGTAATAAAGAATAAAATATCAAATAATGTAAAAATAACACTTGTATTGGCTACAATGTTTAAAGATAACAAATGTTAAGGCTCAGATATTATTATCATTTATATTTAGTGCAGCAACAGATTTCACAATGCTTTGATATGATATTAAATATTATAAATCCACTTTAGAATGTAACAATAGATATTCAAATATTAATATCACATATCAATATTAGAAAGTTGATTCCCATAGACCTACACTGATCTCTATGAAAAGTGATATTCAAATGTTGATATATGAATATGCTGCATTTATTTAAAAGTTGCATTTAATATTTGAATGTTACACTTGATAAAGTTAAATGCTGAACAAACAAATAACATTAATTTGGAATGAACTAATGTGCCCAGTGTTGATTATTTTTAATGACTATGCCAAAACATTAGCCCATCCTTACAGTACACTAAAATACAGACTGCACTAATGTACATGATGTATTGAACAGAAAAGGCACTATGTAAATATTTGGGAACACCTTATTATGAAGTGATTGGCTTTAGATGAAAGCTGTGAAATAGTTAATCTAAAATACTAATTTCTCTGAGATTACAAAATTGCCAAGAAGTTCCCAGCTTTGATCCATGGTTGAACAACGTAAAAAATGATGGGCTAGATTACAAGTGAGGCGCAATTTGTTTTGAACAAGCAATATCATCTTTTTGCAAGCCTTTTTAATTGCATTGATATAACAAGTTGAGCAAAATCATGATTGTGCAACCCGACTAGCGCAAAAAGCTTAACTCTAGTTAAAAATAGTATATATTTTTTATATTTTTCCATGAATCACAAATGACCATTAAAACAGGTTCTTAACTTTTTGTGTTTCTGTGATTTTAAATTACAAATATGAACAGCAAATCTTTTTTTTTTTTTTGGCAGTATTTTCACAGAGTATCTTTTCTGTTGTTTTAATGTCATACAAACTTACACCATAAAGTTAGATTAACTTCATTTTGGGCCATGCAAAGAAATGATAAAATGACATTGACGTCAAACCTGCGGGATGTCGTTCCTCTACTCACCTGCCCTTTTTCAAATTTGTTGGGCTTGTTTGATCTAAACAGTTGTCTGGATCCTGTGTCGCCGTGTTCTCCATGTATTGATATAAAGACATTTGCTTCTGTGCCGGCATTCCATAAGTCTCCTGTTACAATCCGAATTTCATATCTTGTCACTGAAAACAAAAAAACATTATCTACATTCAAATGTTTTTACTGTGAAGTGTTTTGTGAATATATAAAAATGAGTAGTTCAACTTTTCTAATCTAACTTTCATAGAGAAAATATATTTAACAATGCTACATTGTTCATCTCCCATTTGAGTATAAAACAAATTGTTTTAACAACAGCAATGCTGAATGTTTTGCTATGTGTCAAAAATGTCTTTGAGCTATTAGGAAGTCAGGCAACTTGTTATGCAAAGGAAAGAAACACTAGTTTATCAAAAGAAATTCATATAGATTCAACTATTTCAACAGTTGAATACTACTACTAAAATCTATTTTTTTAAAGGGCATAAAAAGTAACACAATCTAACTTAGGGGCCGATTTATCAATGTCTGGCGGACATGATATGCTGTAGCATATCATGTCCGCCAGAC
The DNA here is from genome assembly GCF_027579735.1 of Bombina bombina. Lineage (NCBI taxonomy): Eukaryota > Metazoa > Chordata > Amphibia > Anura > Bombinatoridae > Bombina > Bombina bombina. The sequence continues at coordinate 894,655,816 of NC_069503.1, read as the reverse complement.
ATAGCTGAATGCCGACAGCATATGCTGTCAGCATTTAACATTGCACAAGCAGTTCTGGTAAACTGCTTGTGCAATGCCGCCCCTGCAGATTCACGGCCAATCGGCCTCTAGCAGGGGGTGTCAATCAACCTGATCGGATGCGATCGGACGGATTGATGTCCACAGCCTCAGAGGCGGCAGACGAGTTAAGGAGCAGCGGTCTTAAGACCGATGCTTCTTAACTCCTGGTTCCGGGAAGCCTGAAGGCTCGCGCAGAAACAGGGGTATTTGGCCCCATCCGAGCCATGATAAATCGGCCCTTCAGTGTGAACAGCACCCAAATATATCAAAGCTGAGATATCTATGTTGTTTTTTTCTCAGGCCCATGCCCAAGATTGATCCTGGATTTCTCTGTTCTGTCTTGTAGCCATCCTCTTTGAGCCATTAGAGGGCTTTGGCTTTGTCTTCTGTTTTGGCAACCTGTTTCCTGCACTGACTGGCTCTCTGGCCCCACTGGCCTGCACCTACTCATCTTTGGACTATTTAATGCTGTTGTGCATTGAAGTCCTTGCCCTGTTTGTGCATATATATAAGTGCATTGGAGCCCTTTGCAGTTAAGTATATAAAAACAGCAATAACATAATTTATGTAAGAACTTACCTGATAAATTAATTTCTTTCATATTAGCAAGAGTCCATGAGCTAGTGACGTATGGGATATACATTCCTACCAGGAGGGGCAAAGTTTCCCATACCTCAAAATGCCTACAAATACACACCTCACCACACCCACAAATCAGTTTAACGAATAGCCAAGAAGTGGGGTGATAAGAAAAAAGTGTGAAAGCATAAAAAATAAGGAATTGGAGGGGCGGAGCTAGCCAGCCATTGATGCAGTAGTGTTTTTGAAGAGCTCCTGAGAGAAAAAGTTATTAAACTGGCAAAAAGCGATCTATATAGATTTGAAAGGCTATTACTAAGCACAGAGTGGTACCCTCAGCCTGGACACTCGAATTCAGCTTGCAAACCGCAAAGTTGTGGAAGTCGGAATCCGATCCGGACCTGAGTTCCAGAAGAAAACTAGGAGAGTCCAGGGCTGCGGCCTACTCCGGACCGGAAAGTTGCACCGGAGGCCTTCAAACATCACTGAGGCCATAATACCGGCCACGACTAAGATACACAGTGAGCAATTACCCCCAATTAATCAACAGGACCTGCTGCAATCAATGTAAAAGGAAAGCAGGAAAAAAACGGGATTTGGCGCGAACCGCCATTTTCAAGGTACGCATTTAAGCACTCTCTGACATCTTAACACACAAATACTTTCTGGCCATCTGGGACATTATAAGAGACTAGTTGGGGGTATGTAAGACATTACATTCAGCTGCAAACAAGCAAAGAGAGAGACCTGAAAACGCCTCACAAGTCTGCAGCATACCACATCCATTATTACTTGCTCACAGGCTGCACTAATTTTAGAGCTGAACATATAACTTGGGCCCTAACTTTAACGCAATATCTCTCCTAGTAGAGGGGGGAAAAAAGAGTCATCGGAAGCTAGCCTGCAACCTGGAGCAGTCTGGAACTGTCTTTGCCTGCCTTCACCAGCGAAACTACACTGTTATTTCCTTGTGAAAAAATAGCACTCCCTCCTCACCCCTTTCCTGCCAGTTAGCCTGCTGGTGGGTCATATCCAAAATCCCCTGCCCGTGATGGTCCTGTGAGGACAGACTCCCCAGGGGAGGTGAGTGCTAACTGAAAAATAACTGAACCCAGAAAATAGAGACTTTCTATACTTTATCCTGGATAATCTACATCACATAAATGGACTCTAGATAGGGTGATTTAATACTTATAAGGGCTGATTCCACCCGCTGCTCTCTCATCCTCTAGCCCGCAGCAACTGAGGCGACAGGGAAAACAAGAGAGGTGATTACTGCAGGCCCTTACTTATCTCACCCTATCAGGAAAGATTGTCTCTTATATGCCAAACTCCCTCTAATCTCAAGCACTAATGGATATAATAAATGCTTAAATGATCTAGATGAAGATTACTTCGGGCATGTCTGTGTAAAGTCAAGGGGCAGAGTGGCTCTCTGAAAGATTAAGGCTCCCAGGGCTGCTACGTAGCTATCAGAGCGATAGGTTCTTAAAAGCACTGAAACCTCAGTACCAACCAACACTCCCTGCTTTGGGAAGATACATCTAGAAGATGAAAAGCCGCACGCAATCGGTTAAAGAGTGCCTTTCCAAGTCACAACAGAAAAAGAAACAGGCTATGCTAGACCTATCTCAACGGATGGAACAAGAAGAAGACACGGAGGATCCCCCCATTGTCTCCCAGAAATCAACCTCCTCCAATGAGGCCCTCTTAAAGCAGATAAAACAAATGTTTCATGAAGAAATGAGAGCGGCCCTTTCGGAATTAACACAAGAAATTGCTGACATTGGTGAGAGAACTTCAGCAATTGAGGATAAAGTCGATGACTTAGTAGAGGAGATCCCAGAGTTACAAGCAACGGTGAGCGCACAACAAGCGCAAATACAAAAACTAGAGGACCACCTGGAAGATCTGGAAAACCGATCTCGGAGATCGAACATTCGCATACGCAACTTACCTGAAAAATATAATAACCTTCAAGACGTCATTACACAAATCTTCCAACAAATATTACCAGAGGAAGATGCATCATTCCTTCTTATGGATAGAGTTCACCGAGCCTTAGTTAAGCCTCCAACACCAGGGACCCACAGAGATGTGATAACAAAACTTCACTATTACCATATTAAAGATAGAATTATGCAAGCAGTGCGGGGAGTTCCAGAGATCACTTATGAGGACCATAAAATTCAAATATTTGCGGATCTCTCCCCTATCACTCTGAAGAAGAGAAGAGAATTCAAGCCGATAGTAGCAGCCCTGGCTAACGCCCAAATTAAATACAGATGGGGATTCCCCTTCAAGCTGTCCTTTACAGTAGACAAAACAACATACTCTTGTGCCACAATTGATGAGGGACAATCGATCCTAAACAAGCTCCATATTGAGAAATCATCACAGTCACCATCACAGTCTCCCAAGCCGCAAAGGAAAGCTTTGAGCAGCACCTGGACACCGGTGCTTAAAAATGGGAAGGCTAAGAAGAGAAATCAAGAACCGGAGAGCCCGACTTGACTTGCAGAAATAATTCCCAAGCTATGACTGTAATTCTGCACGTTCCCTAAAGGGAAGTATCACCACTAAGGGGGACTTAAATTTTGAGAACAAGCCCGAAAGAAATGAAATGACTCTTGACCTGGACTTAATGTTTCTAAATAGTTAGATTATTGTTATAAGTCCAGAGCCATAGGGCTCACCCTTATCCAGAGTCAAAGTTGTTTTGGTCATATAACCGAGGTAATAGGCATTCAATATGCCAATAATGTATGCCCGAAGTTTCTTTTGTTGTATTAGTTATTTATGTTTGCTAGTTTCTTTATTTTACTTGTTATTGCTATGTCATATTGCATTCCTGGATCAAAGATCCAAGTTCGGACCGAACAAGGTCAGTTGTTCATTGATTTGTTCTTGCTCAGACTAACCATTACATATTTTCTCATCTTAGCATGTCATATATTACATAGAGGTATGTTACAGCAGCTATGTGTTCCACGAGACAGACTTGACAGCTCTGCTTTCATACAGGGAGGGGGTCCCGGCCAGCTAACGAGTGGTAAGCTTCTTTACCTGTGTTTCAGGAGTCTTCTTTATTTCTCTTTACTCACTCTCTTACTGTACACGTAGGTAGGGAATGTCTTTAAATATAGTCACACATAATGTTCGAGGGTTACACTCCCACATCATGAGACGCAAAGCCTTAGACACATATAAATCCATGAAAGCCCACATCATCCTATTGCAGGAAACCCATTTTACAAAAATAAAAACCCCTAAAAATTGGGATAGAAATTACCCCACACAATTTCATGCCACCTGCCAATCCAAGAAATGCGGTGTTTCCATTTTGGTCCATTCAGAGCTAAATTTTAAGGAGGACGAGGTAATTATTGACAAGGCTGGGAGATACATCATAGTTAAGGGCAGGATACACGACACACATGTTATATTGGGAAATATATATGCCCCTAATGAATCTCAGGCCCCATTTTTGTCTAAGTTAGGAATGATGCTAACCACATGGAAAAAATCTCGCTTAATCATAGGGGGAGACTTCAATTTAGTAGCCAATGTTGAACTAGACAAGTCAGCGATCCCACGCACATCTCCATCTCAAAGTTCCAAGAAGCTTCTGTTTGATTTTATTCTTGACCACAACCTTGTAGATAGCTGGAGATATATAAACCCAAAAACAAGAGATTATTCATTCTACTCCACCTCTCACAATGTTTACTCAAGAATAGACTATATTCTGGTTAGCCAAACTATGTCCCCTTTAATATTAGCCTCAGATATTATACCAACCACATGGTCGGATCACAACGTAGTACTAACAAAATTAAGTGGCTTAATTGACCCTTATAGGGGCAGAAGCTGGACTATAAACCCAACTTTGCTCAGAGATAAATTATTTACGCAAAATTTGCAGACAGAAATTTCTCACTTTTTAACACTTAATCAAAACTCAGTATCTAACCCCTTGTATATTTGGGGAGCTTTAAAAGCCTTCGCCAGGGGAATTCTAATAAAAGAATCTAACAAACAGAATAAAGCGTATTTGACTCAACTAGAATGTTCTAGAAGCGAGATTAAACACCTACAATCACAGCACCAGCTATCACTAGATGACAAAACATTAAAGCTACTGAGAGACAAAGAAAATGCTCTGGATCAGTTGTTGACAAGGGAGGCTACCAGGTCCCTAAAACTGATTGATACTCAATACTTCATACAAGCCAACAAACCTGATAAACTGTTAGCATTTAAATTAAAAGAAATGACTAGGACATCCACAGTACCACAAATTCAAATGACAAATGGGCAGATCTCAAACCATCCACAGATCATTGCTGACACTTTTGCCCAGTATTACCAGAAACTTTATGCCCTGCCCCCATCCAAAAATCCTATCACACTAGATAGGGATACAAATGCATTCCTACAGGATTGTAACTTACCCAAAATAGCAACAGAAGACCTAGATAAGCTAAATTCGCCAATAACCATCCATGAAGTGAATTTAGCGATACGAAATTTAAAGTTGGGTAAGGCGCCAGGCCCCGATGGGTACTCAGGTATTTTCTATAAAACGATTGCACAGGATCTTGGCCCCATCTTGGTTGAGAGTTTCAACCACATACTAGAGGGGGGGACTATCCCCAAGGAACTTCTTGAGGCTCGCATATCAGTAATCCCTAAACCTGGGAAATGTAAACAACACTGTAAAAATTATAGGCCCATCTCCCTGATCAATTTAGATATTAAGTTATTTACAAAAATCTTAGCAACTAGACTAAATGACATTCTTCCAAAGCTCATCCATCAAGATCAGGTGGGCTTTATCCGTAATAGAGAGGCCCCAGATAACATTTGGAAAATTATTGATCTTGTGGACTATGCTTCCAAACAAAATGTGCCTTCTCTGTTTCTTTCATTGGACGCAGAGAAGGCATTTGATCGTGTAAATTGGGATTACCTCACCGCAGTGCTAAAAAATATGGGCTTTAGGGGAAATTTTTGTACAGCAATTTCGGCAATATACTCCCACCCTTCCGCCTTCATCAGAATAGCGGGCTATAAATCCGCACCTATAAAAATTCTTAATGGAACCAGACAGGGGTGCCCATTATCACCATTGCTGTTCGCCCTATGCATTGAACCGCTGGCAACAAGCATCAGGCAAAATGTAGATATTAATGGCATTAAGATAGGTGACAGGGAACATAAGATCAGTCTATTCGCAGATGACGTAATTTTGTCAATTACTAAGCCCATGATTTCCCTCCCTCTAGTATACTCCACGATTAATAGATTCGCCAATATTTCGGGATACAAGATTAATAATGATAAGTGCGAGGCAATCAGTACACATCTCCCAGAACATACCAAAAAATTATTGATCCTGAATTTTGATTTTAATTGGGCTGACAAGGGCATAAAGTATTTGGGTATCACAATCCCGAACAACCTGGACCATCTTTACAAATTGAATTACACACCTATGTTCACTCATATTAAAACTTTACTATCAAGGTGGAACAAACTAAACATCTCTTTATATGGCAGGTTGATATCAATTAAGATGACGGTTCTACCCAAAATTTTGTATCTCTTTCGTTCACTACCTATAAACGTTTCCACCACTGTGTTACGGAAAACACAAAAAGACCTGGTAGCGTTCATTTGGAAATACCGAAGATCCAGAGTTAATAAACAAACACTTCTCAGACATAAAACAGGAGGGGGGATGGGAATGCCAGACCTGGCAGCGTACTATTACGCGGCCAGGTTGGCACAGTCCTCTCTGTGGCATAACCACCTAGATAGAATTCAATGGGTTCAAATAGAATCGGATATGATGAGGATACACCCCATTTATAAATTGTTGTGGACTGCTAAAAAAGATAGGCCCCCTAAATGGAGAAGCTTTATTACTATAGCACACACACTAGCACTGTGGGAAACACTAACAAACAAATACACTTTGATACCCAAAGGGTCGAAGGCGACCCCCCTAGTGACATTATCTACCCATTATGACCTAACCACACAGGAAAAGTGGGCAAACAAGGGCCTGTAAGGCACCAAGCTATTCACATTCCAACAATATGCAGATTTAAATAAACAAGGAAGAGAGAGTTGGTTTCATTACCTGCAATTAAGAGCGAGAGTAGATGAAGTTATAGGACAAAATCAGCTAACTGTTAGTTCTTATCTAGAGAGACTCTGTTTGGCCACCGAATGAATGAGAGGGGCGATCTCCAACTTATATATCCTATTTAATACCCCATCCAAGCTTAATAAACTACCATTTATGATAAAATGGGAGACAGAATTTAATATTACATGGACCGCTGAAAAGTGGTGCGATATTTTGAAGTCTGGTACTTCCTTTTCTATTTGTGCGCATTTGAAGGAAAACTTTCTCAAAGTAGCTTACAGATGGTACTTCCACCCGTCGAGAATCCACGCAGCGCACGCGAACACAAGTTGTTTACGTGGCTGTAATGAAAGCGGCACATATGCACATATGTGGTGGAACTGCTGTCATGTCTCACGCATATGGTCCCAAACATCAGAGCTCCTAAGTGAAATCCTAGATAGGCAAATTAACTTAACTCCTTCCCAGGCACTGTTACACGAGCCTATATCAAATCTATCCAGAAATGCAAACAAATTAGTAGCGCTGATTTGCACTGTAACCAGGCTAACTATAGCAAGATATTGGAAGACCACAGTACCCTCTTTTTTGATAATCAAGAATAAAGTTGACTATTATTACCAAATGAGCAGCGCCTCCGCAGATATTCTAGATAGAAAAGAACAGTTTCTACTAATGTGGGAGCCCTGGATAATGTATACCGAGGCTAGAAATAGATAGAAGAGCTAAGTGAGGCTAGGAAAGGAGTTATGAGTCTGGCCCCTGCCACTTCCGCTCCTGCCCAGCTAGTCTGGGTGGGTCACAACACATCTCCCTCTCCCCTCTTTAAGAGTTGAATCCAATTTTCCTGTGGTAGGGGATAGAAATTCTGGTAACAACTTAAGGTCATGAATGCTGAGCCGGGTCCTCCTCCTGAGAGGGTCTAAATGGAGCATTAAAGAGTCCTCTAGGGATAGGACTGTCGACTAACGGTCGCGCTAAGCACATCTACTTATTACTTATTGTCTGCTGTATGGTGGTCTTTTTGTTATATACCTTTAATCATAATATTTAGTAACACGAAGAATTGTAAATCAATGGAAATTGTAACACGGTTGGTCTGATTTTATGTTTGTAAAATGTTGAAAATCAATAAAAAACTTTTTTTCATTAAAAAAATAAGGAATTGGAAATAATTGTGCTTTATACAAAAAAATCATAACCACCACAAAAAAAGGGGTGGGCCTCATGGACTCTTGCTAATATGAAAGAAATGAATTTATCAGGTAAGTTCTTAAAAAATTATGTTTTCTTTCATGTAATTAGCAAGAGTCCATGAGCTAGTGACGTATGGGATAATGACTACCCAAGATGTGGATCTTTCTCACTAGAGAGGGAGGGATAAAATAAAGACAGCCAATTCCTGCTGAAAATAATCCACACCCAAAATAAAGTTTAAATGAACATAAGCAGAAGATTCAAACTGAAACAGCTGCCTGAAGTACTTTTCTACCAAAAACTGCTTCAGAAGAAGAAAACACATCAAAATGGTAGAATTTAGTAAAAGTATGCAAAGAGGACCAAGTTGCTGCTTTGCAAATCTGATCAACCGAAGCTTCATTCCTAAATGCCCAGGAAGTAGAAACTGACCTAGTAGAATGAGCTGTAATCCTTTGAGGCGGAGTTTTACCCGACTCGACATAAGCATGATGAATTAAAGATTTCAACCAAGATGCCAAAGAAATGGCAGAGGCCTTCTGACCTTTCCTAGAACCGGAAAAGTTAACAAATAGACTAGAAGTCTTTCGGAAAGTCTTAGTAGCTTCAACATAATATTTCAAAGCTCTAACCACATCCAAAGAATGCAATGATTTCTCCTTAGAATTCTTAGGAGTAGGACATAATGAAGGAACCACAATCTCTCTACTAATGTTGTTGGAATTCACAACCTTAGGTAAAAATTCAAAAGAAGTTCGCAACACCGCCTTATCCTGATGAAAAATCAAAAAAGGAGACTCACAAGAAAGAGCAGATAATTCAGAAACTCTTCTGGCAGAAGAGATGGCCAAAAGGAACAAAACTTTCCAAGAAAGTAATTTAATGTCCAATGAATGCATAGGTTCAAACGGAGGAGCTTGAAGAGCCCCCAGAACCAAATTCAAACTCCAAGGAGGAGAAATTGACTTAATAACAGGTTTTATACGCACCAAAGCTTGTACAAAACAATGAATATCAGGAAGATTAGCAATCTTTCTGTGAAAAAGAACAGAAAGAGCAGAGATTTGTCCTTTCAAGGAACTTGCAGACAAACCTTTATCCAAACCATCCTGAAGAAACTGTAAAATTCTTGGAATTCTAAAAGAATGCCAGGAAAACTGATGAGAAAGACACCAAGAAATATAAGTCTTCCAGACTCTATAATATATCTCCCTAGATACAGATTTACGAGCCTGTAACATAGTATTAATCACAGAGTCAGAGAAACCTCTTTGGCTAAGAATCAAGCGTTCAATCTCAATACCTTTAAATTTAAGGATTTGAGATCCTGATGGAAAAAAGGACCTTGAGACAGAAGGTCTGGTCTTAACGGAAGAGTCCACGGTTGGCAAGAAGCCATCCGGACAAGATCCGCATACCAAAACCTGTGAGGCCATGCTGGAGCTACCAGCAGAACAAACGAGCATTCCTTCAGAATTTTGGAGATCACTCTTGGAAGAAGAACTAGAGGCGGAAAGATATAGGCAGGATGATACTTCCAAGGAAGTGACAATGCATCCACTGCTTCCGCTTGAGGATCCCTGGATCTGGACAGATACCTGGGAAGTTTCTTGTTTAGATGAGAGGCCATCAGATCTATTTCTGGAAGCCCCCACATTTGAACAATCTGAAGAAATACCTCTGGGTGAAGAGACCATTCGCCCGGATGCAACGTTTGGCGACTGAGATAATCCGCTTTCCAATTGTCTATACCTGGGATATGAACCGCAGAAACTAGACAGGAGCTGGATTCCGCCCAAACCAGAATTCGAGATACTTCTTTCATAGCTAGAGGACTGTGAGTCCCTCCTTGATGATTGATGTATGCTACAGTTGTGACATTGTCTGTCTGAAAACAAATGAACGATTCTCTCTTCAGAAGAGGCCAAGACTGAAGAGCTCTGAAAATTGCACGGAGTTCCAAAATATTGATCGGTAATCTCACCTCCTGAGATTCCCAAACCCCTTGTGCCGTCAGAGACCCCCACACAGCTCCCCAACCTGTAAGACTTGCATCTGTTGAAATTACAGTCCAGGTCGGAAGAACAAAAGAAGCCCCCTGAATTAAACGATGGTGATCTGTCCACCACGTCAGAGAGTGTCGTACAATCGGTTTTAAAGATATTAATTGAGATATCTTTGTGTAATCCCTGCACCATTTGTTCAGCATACAGAGCTGAAGGGGTCGCATGTGAAAACGAGCAAAGGGGATCGCGTCCGATGCAGCAGTCATAAGACCTAGAATTTCCATGCATAAGGCTACCGAAGGGAATGATTGTGACTGAAGGTTTCGACAAGCTGATATCAATTTTAGACGTCTCTTGTCTGTCAAAGATAGAGTCATGGACACTGAATCTATCTGGAAACCCAAAAAGGTTACCCTTGTCTGAGGAATCAATGAACTTTTTAGTAAATTTATCCTCCAACCATGATCTTGAAGAAACAACACAAGTCAATTTGTATGAGATTCTGCTAAATGTAAAGACTGAGCAAGTACCAAGATATCGTCCAAATAAGGAAATACCACAATACCCTGTTCTCTGATTACAGACAGAAGGGCACCGAGAACCTTTGTAAAAATTATTGGAGCTGTTGCTAGACCAAACGGTAGAGCCACAAACTGGTAATGCTTGTCTAGGAAAGAGAATCTCAGAAACTGAAAGTGATCTGGATGAATCGGAATATGTAGATATGCATCCTGTAAATCTATTGTAGACATATAATGCCCTTGCTGAACAAAAGGCAGGATAGTCCTTATAGTTACCATTTTGAATGTTGGTATCCTTACATAACGATTCAATATCTTTAGATCCAGAACTGGTCTGAAGGAATTCTCCTTCTTTGGTACAATGAAGAGATTTGAATAAAACCCCAGCCCCCGTTCCAGAACTGGAACTGGCATAATTACTCCAGCCAACTCTAGATCTGAAACACATTTCAGAAATGCTTGAGCCTTCGCTGGATTTACTGGGACACAGGAAAGAAAAAATCTCTTTGCAGGAGGTCTTATTTTGAAGCCAATTCTGTACCCTTCTGAAACAATGTTCTGAATCCAAAGATTGTGAACAGATTTGATCCAAATTTCTTTGAAAAAACGTAATCTGCCCCCTACCAGCTGAGCTGGAATGAGGGCCGCACCTTCATGTGGACTTAGAAGCTGGCTTTGATATTCTAGAAGGCTTGGATTTATTCCAGACTGGAGATGGTTTCCAAACTGATACCGCTCCTGAGGATGAAGGATCAGGTTTCTGTTCCTTGTTGTGACGAAAGGAACGAAAACGATTATTAGACCTGAATTTACCTTTAGATTTTTTATCCTGTGGTAAAAAAAGTTCCTTTCCCTCCAGTAACAGTTGAAATAATAGAATCCAACTGAGAAACAAATAATTTATTACCCTGGAAAGAAAGGGAAAGCAGAGTAGACTTAGAAGACATATCAGCATTCCAAGTTTTAAGCCATAAAGCTCTTCTAGCTAAAATAGCTAGAGACATATACCTGACATCAACCCTAATGATATCAAAGATGGCATCACAAATAAAATTATTAGCATGTTGAAGAAGAATAATAATGCTATGAGAATTATGATCTGTGACTTGTTGCGCTAAAGCTTCCAACCAAAAAGTTGAAGCTGCAGCAACATCCGCCAAAGATATAGCAGGTCTAAGAAGATTACCTGAACACAAATAGGCTTTTCTTAGAAAGGATTCAATTTTCCTATCTAAAGGATCCTTAAAGGAAGTACCATCTGCCGTAGGAATCGTAGTACGCTTAGCAAGAGTAGAGACAGCCCCATCAACCTTAGGGATTTGTCCCAAAACTCTAATCTGTCAGATGGCACAGGATATAATTGCTTAAAACGTTTAGAGGGAGTGAATGAATTACCCAAATTATTCCATTCCCTGGAAATTACTTCAGAAATAGCACTAGGAACAGGAAAAACTTCTGGAATAACTACAGGAGATTTAAAAACCTTATCTAAACGTTTAGATTTAGTATCAAGAGGACCAGAATCCTCAATTTCTAAAGCAATTAGAACTTCTTTAAGTAAAGAACGAATAAATTCCATTTTAAATAAATATGAAGATTTATCAGCATCAACCTCTGAGACAGAATCCTCTGAACCAGAAGAACCATTATCAGAATCAGAATGATGATGTTCATTTAAAAATTCATCTGAACAATGAGAAGTTTTAAAAGATTTTTTATGTTTACTAGAAGGAGGAATAACAGACAAAGCCTTCTTAATGGATTCAGAAACAAAATCTCTTATGTTATCAGGAACACTCTGAGTATTAGATGTTGACGGAACAGCAACAGGTAATGGAACTTTACTAAAGGAAATTTTATCTGCATTAACAAGTTTGTCATGACATTCAATACAAACAACAGCTGGAGGAACAGATACCAAAAGTTTACAGCAGATACACTTAGCTTTGGTAGCTCCAGCACCAGGCAGCGATTTTCCTGAAGTATCTTCTGACTCAGTTGCAACGTGGGACATCTTGCAATATGTAATAGAAAAAACAACATATAAAGCAAAATAGATCAAATTCCTTAAATGACAGTTTCAGGAATGGGAAAAAATGCCAGTGAACAAGCTTCTAGCAACCAGAAGCAATAAATAATGAGACTTAAATAATTTGGAGACAAAAGTGACGCCCATATTTTTTTTTAGCGCCAAATAAGACGCCCACATTATTTGGCGCCTAAATGCTTTTGGCGCCAAAAATGACGCCACATCCAGAACGCCGACACTTTTGACGCAAAAAAACGTAAAAAAATGACGCAACTTCCGGCGACACGTATGACGCCGGAAACAGAAAAAAAATTTTGCGCCAAAAAAGTCCGCGCCAAGAATGACGCAATAAAATGAAGCATTTTCAGCCCCCGCGACCCTAACAGCCCACAGGGAAAAGTCAAATTTTTAAGGTAAGAAAAAATGATTGATTCAAATGCATTATCCCAAATATGAAATTAACTGTCTGAAAATAAGGAATGTTGAACATCCTGAGTCAAGGCAAATAAATGTTTGAATACATATATTTAGAACTTATTAAAAAAGTGCCCAACCATAGCTTAGAGTGTCACAGAAAATAAGACTTACTTACCCCAGGACACTCATCTACATGTTGTAGAAAGCCAAACCAGTACTGAAACGAAAATCAGCAGAGGTAATGGTATATATATAAGAGTATATCGTCGATCTGAAAAGGGAGGTAAGAGATGAATCTCTACGACCGATAACAGAGAACCTATGAAATAGACCCCGTAGAAGGAGATCATTGCATTCAAATAGGCAATACTCTCCTCACATCCCTCTGACATTCACTGCACGCTGAGAGGAAAACCGGGCTCCAACCTGCTGCGGAGCGCATATCAACGTAGAATCTAGCACAAACTTACTTCACCACCTCCATAGGAGGCAAAGTTTGTAAAACTGATTTGTGGGTGTGGTGAGGGGTGTATTTGTAGGCATTTTGAGGTTTGGGAAACTTTGCCCCTCCTGGTAGGAATGTATATCCCATACGTCACTAGCTCATGGACTCTTGCTAATTACATGAAAGAAATTAATATTTAATAAAGTGTTTGACTATGTATTTACTGTAAAATTCCTATGTTCTTCACTTAGTGAAATATGTTCTAGGTATTTTTAAATAGCTATTCATTTTTATATCTGTAAATCTATATATATATATATATATATATATATATACTATATATATATATATATATAATGTATTTAAGAATAAATAAACATATTCTGCTATGTGAAAAACATTGGAATGTGAAATATTAATATTTTATGTCAGGTTAAACACGATCGAGTTTGTGCGCGAGTAAGTGTATATCTGATGTTTTTTTGGTAAAATATACTGTATATCTACCTATACCTATATATATGTACTGTATATCATATGTCTCTAAATATATATATATACACACATACATATACATTTTTAAAGATTTAACACCTGAGATCTCTTATCTTTGCGCGCCACTCGTAATCTGGTCCTTACTGATAAACAAATCAATGGTTCTTAAAAAGGTTGATCTCTTTCACCAATTAATTTTGAGTTTTACAAAGTTCTCCCATCCTTTTAGGATCATTAGATCTCATTATTGTGTTTAAGTGAATGCCATATAAGGTACCTAATTTTCTGTTTTTTTTTTGCTAACATTTAGCCATAATACCTGGTAACTTGGCATGCCCTTGACGTAAAACAGGAAACTCGCGGCAGATTTCTCCATCATCTTGGTCTTGTGCAAGCCATTGATTGACTTTGATACAGACTTCTTCATTTGTGTAGAGATTTAACAACAGAACCTGTAGTCACCAAAATGCTTATGATTTTATTAGAAATACAGTTTGCCATTTATATATTGTACCGTATGTATAATCATATATCTTATAGCTTAATAAAAGTCATATAGTTTGAAGAGTTTTGATTTGCTCTTGTTTTTCTCCAGTAGCTAAACTATACACGTGACCTTAAAGGTTGAGTTTAAGTGAAAAAAGAATAAGAAAGCATAAATTATTTTTAAAAATTAGGTGTAGATGTGATAAAAATACAAGTTCATATCTGATGCAGAATTGCTTGCTTGTTTGTACCTTAAAAAGATTAACCTGTCTGCATTGGCCACCCCTGGTGTAGATAGACCATACAAGAATGGCTGTACTGCTATCCTTGTCACAAAAGACACATTAGTGCCAGGCACAGGCAAGTAAGCAAGCACCTGAGTGGCGCAAATATGCTCTTGATTTACATTTTTAAATCTGCAAGCAATCACACTTTGGTGCTACAATACTTTGAATGCATTGCAAAAACCTCTGAATATTTACTGTCCTTTTACGTTTAAAAAGATATGGAGACTAAAATTATTTTCAAAGGGATGTTAAGAGTATTTTTTAATCATCACATTGTAACTATAGCATAGTTAAGACAAAACAAAGGGGCCGATTTATTAAGGGCCGAATGGCCCCCTGAGGCCCCTTGTGAGCCTTCAGGGTCGCCGGAAACAGCAGTTATGAAACAGCGGTCTTAAGACCGCTGCTCCTTAACTGGTCCGCTGCATCTAAAGCTGCGGTCATCAATCCGCCTGATCCTATACGATCGGTTGATTTACACCCCCCTCACCAGAACTGCTTGTGCATTGTTAAATGTTGACAGCGTATGTCAGCGATGTCTTGCGGACATGATAGGCTACAGCATATCATGTCCGCCAGACATTGGTAAATCAGCCCCAAAGTCTCTATGTATGCTTGCATGATTATCGGAAGTAGTTTATACAATGGGTGCCCCATAGTGAATCTGAGAAAATGCTGTTGAGCAGCATCTGTTGGAATATGTAGCTATGCATCCTTTACGGGACATAAACACTTTGAGATTATAATATGAAATGTTAAGTTCTGCTTTAAAAAACTTTATTTACCTCTTTTCCTGTCATTTATTTAGAGTATATGGAAGTAGATATATTTTACAAGCCTAATCCTGCAATTTTTACACAGTTATTGATTGATTACTGTAGTAGCTAATTTATATTTCTCCCTAACTGGTCTCACAGTACCACAAAACAATGCACATTGTGGTGACAAAATTACAGTGACTGGCTACTCCGTTCTACTCCAGAGCTGGCTTTTTTCAGCAAGAGTGAAAGATGGAAGACTTGGCCACAGAATTTTTTTTAAAACACATAAGGTTAAGGTATTAATGTATTCATAAAGTGTTTGTGATTGGCTGGTATAGTTTTACTTTATTACAAGAGTGCTTAAATGTCTAATACATACAGTATGCTACCATGAACCCCCTTTCTTAGGAACCAGTAACAGGTAGTAGTAGAGTCTAGTTCTGTATTGCTGAGGGTGGGGAAGGCATAATAGACACAACTATAAAGTATCACCTTTTGCTTGGAATTTGCTGGAATTTGAGATTAAACAAATATATATATTTGTTGGATAAGAATTTTTTAATACTTGAAGTTAGCTTTTCCTGATCACATGCGAACCCACACATCTGAAATCAAGGCTGCCAAAACATAGAAATGGTTATAAACTTACTACTAATAAAGGGTCCTGTAAAGGTGTAATTTCACACCAAGTTTTCCTAACATCTTAAATTTCTGTTTATATCATTATGTGTCCTTTGTGGCGGCGGACAGCAATCATCCCGATCGGATACGATCGGGATGATTGACACCCCCTGCTAGCAAATGTGCAGGGGGCAGCATTGCACAAGCATTCCACACAAAATGCTTGTGCAATGATATAGGCCAACAGCATATGGTGTGGGGCTACAGCGGATCATGTCCGTCCGCACATTAATAAATCGGCTCCTTAGAGTGAATACAAAGGGGTTAGGTTAGCCCCATTGAATCCAAAGGGGCTGATTTATTAAGCAGTCAACCTGCTTATTCCGTGCCGGAATCAGGAATTAAGAAGCAGTGGTCATAAAACCGCTGCTCCTTAACTCGTTCGCCACCTCTGAGGAAGCGGACAGCAATCATCTCGATTGGATACAATCGGCGGCAAGTGTGCAGGGGGCGGTATTGCACAAACATTTCACGAGAAATGCTTGTGCAATAATAAATGCAGACAGTGTATGCTGCCCCTATGACTGCAAAATATTGCACATGTATTATTTTGGGGCTGGGTACTAAAATAAGGTTAATGAATAGTAGCTTTAATTTCTGTGATGATGCTATTTTTTGATGACTTTATTCAAATGAAGAAACAATTCATTCAAATTACCTCCTCACAGAACCAGCCAGGGGATTCTCCAGAATTGTTGTGCCCAATTCGTATTTTATAAAGTTCCCCAATATCTCCAGTGCTGATCTATTAAGAATGTAAAACAATACATTATTTATTTGAACTGAAATAAAAACATTAAAACTGCTATATCACATTCCTGTTATAAATTTTACAACTAGTTGTCTCCACAACAAATCTCTATTGAAGTCTATTAAGCTTTTTATCTTTTCCAAATGTTACATTTTCACCTTAGATATGGTGTAGCCAAAATGATGGTGTCCTCTGTCAGATTTATATAACTCCTCTAAATCACACCTATGAAACGAAAGGTATGGTAGTTTATGCTAGATGCAATTTTAAATTAATGTTGAAAAATAATTTTCCTTCCTTCCAAATTTGTATCCCTCTCATAGCTGAATGTTCTTTTTTTTACCAATAAATATCAACCGATGACATGTGTGCAACTATCAATATCAAATAACTTTGTAAATTTTATCATTTTCATTTAACATTCAAACGCCTAATTCCAATTGCAAATTAAAAATCTGATAATTTAGTTTATGTGATTTTAGCTAAAAGTTTAACGTATTAGTTAATTTTTATTAATCTATGAACTGAGGTCTGAATATATGTTTGAAGATATGAGGACCTTTGAGTTTCCTCACAAATTAGTGAAGGTGATTTGAGCTCCCTTTCTGTCCCCTTCTGCTAGAGTAAGAGGCCTTTTTTCTCTAATCTGCATTCAGCAGATTAATATATTGACTTTTTTCATTGATGCCCTGAATCTTTTGTTTGTTAATTTAGAGAGACCATTATGCTAGTATGATGTATACAGTACATGAATATTTGTTGCAGTATTTTTATCTTTGCACTTGCCATTGAGTTTTTCTTATACAGTGCCATTTATATGTGTGTTTTTCACCTGACCTGCTGCTCATGGTCTTGCACTATATTCTGTGAAAAATGTCTACTAAGATTAAGTTTAAAACAAAATAATAATATATATATATATATATATATATATATATATATATATATATATATATATATATATATATATAAAATAAAAAATAAAAAAATTGAATGGACCATTGACTATAGTAGAATTTCTTAATCAACAAGTACATAACACAAATGTAATTATGAAACTATGCACAGTCTTTTTATATACACACAGTCTTTTTATATTCTGGGGCACCAGCTACTACTGAGCATGTGCAAAATTTTGCAGTGTATAACATATATATGAGTCTGTGATTGGATGATGACTGTCACATGATACAGGGGGCTTGCAAATTGAAGTAAATTCTAAAATGTATCAGAAAAAAAAATCTACTGTTCATTTAAAACACAGAGACCTAGATTTGGAGTTTGGCGTTAGCCATGAAAACCAGCGTTAGAGGCTCCTAACGCTGGTTTTAGGCTACCGCCGGTATTTGGAGTCACTCAAAATACGGTCTAACGCTCACTTTTCATCCGTGACTTTTCCATACCGCAGATCCCCTTACATAAATTGCGTATCCTATCTTTTCAATGGGATCTTTCTAACTCCGGTATTTAGAGTCGTTTCTGAAGTGAGCGTTAGACATCTAACGACAAAACTCCAGCCGCAGGAAAAAAGTCAGTAGTTAAGAGCTTTCTGGGCTAACGCCGGTTTATAAAGCTCTTAACTACTGTGCTCTAAAGTACACTAACACCCATAAACTACCTATGCACCCCTAAACCGAGGTCCCCCCACATCGCCGACACTCGAATAATTTTTTTTAACCCCTAATCTGCCGACAGCCACCTACGTTATCCTTATGTACCCCTAATCTGCTGCCCCTAACACCGCCGACCCCTGTATTATATTTATTAACCCCCTAACCTGCCCCCCACAACGTCGCCTCCACCTACCTACACTTATTAACCCCTAATCTGCCGACCGCAAAGCGCCGCCACCTACGTTATCCTTATGCACCCCTAATCTGCTGCCCCTAACACCGCCGACCCCTATATTATATTTATTAACCCCTAATCTGCCCCCCTCAACGTCGCCTCCACCTGCCTACACTTATTAACCCCTAATCTGCCGACCGGACCTGAGCGCTACTATAATAAAGTTATTAACCCCTAATCCGCCTCACTAACCCTATAATAAATAGTATTAACCCCTAATCTGCCCTCCCTAACATCGCCGACATCTAACTTCAATTATTAACCCCTAATCTGCCGACCGGAGCTCACCGATATTCTAATAAATGTATTAACCCCTAAAGCTAAGTCTAACTCTAACACTAACACCCCCCTAAGTTAAATATAATTTTAATCTAACGAAATAAATTAACTCTTATTAAATAAATTATTCCTATTTAAAGCTAAATACTTACCTGTAAAATAAATCCTAATATAGCTACAATATAAATTATAATTATATTATAGCTATTTTAGGATTAATATTTATTTTACAGGTAACTTTGTATTTATTTTAACCAGGTACAATAGCTATTAAATAGTTAAGAACTATTTAATAGCTAAAATAGTTAAAATAATTACAAATTTACCTGTAAAAGAAATCCTAACCTAAGTTACAATTAAACCTAACACTATACTATCAATAAATTAATTAAATAAACTACCTACAATTACCTACAATTAACCTAACACTACACTATCAATAAATTAATTAAATACAATTCCTACAAATAAATACAATTAAATAAACTTGCTAAAGTACAAAAAATAAAAAAGAACTAAGTTACAAAAAATAAAAAAATATTTACAAACATAAGAAAAATATTACAACAATTTTAAACTAATTACACCTACTCTAAGCCCCCTAATAAAATAACAAAGCCCCCCAAAATAAAAAAATGCCCTACCCTATTCTAAATAACTAAAGTTCAAAGCTCTTTTACCTTACCAGCCCTGAACAGGGCCCTTTGCGGGGCATGCCCCAAGAAGTTCAGCTCTTTTGCTTGTAAAAAAAAACATACAATACCCAAGCCCCCCAACATTACAAACCACCACCCACATACCCCTAATCTAACCCAAACCCCTTAAATAAACCTAACACTAAGCCCCTGAAGATCTTCCTACCTTATCTTCACCATACCAGGTTCACCGATCCGTCCTGAAGAGCTCCTCCGATGTCCTAATCCAAGCCCAAGCGGGGGGCTGAAGAGGTCCATGATCCGGATGAAGTCTTCTATCAACGCCATCTTCAATCTTCTTTCTTCCGGATCCATCTTGCAGACCTCCGACGCGGAACATCCTGCTGGCCCGACGGACTAACGACGAATGACGGTTCCTTTCAAGTTCAATCCGATTGGCTGATCCAATCAGCCAATCAGATTGAGCTCGCATTCTATTGGCTGATCGGAACAGCCAATAGATTGCGAGCTCAATCTGATTGGCTGATTGAATCAGCCAATCGGATTGAACTTGAATCTGATTGGCTGATTCCATCAGCCAATCAGAATTTTCCTACCTTAATTCCGATTGGCTGATAGAATCCTATCAGCCAATCGGAATTCGAGGGACGCCATCTTGGATGACGTCCCTTAAAGGAACCGTCATTCGTCGTTAGTCCGTCGGGCCAGCAGGATGTTCCGCGTCGGAGGTCTGCAAGATGGATCCGGAAGAAAGAAGATTGAAGATGCCGTTGATAGAAGACTTCATCCGGATCATGGACCTCTTCAGCTCCCGCTTGGATGAAGACTTCATCCGGATCATGGACCTCTTCAGCTCCCGCTTGGATGAAGACTTCAGCCGGATCATGGACCTCTTCAGCCCCCCGCTTGGGCTTGGATCAGGACATCGGAGGAGCTCTTCTGGACAGACCGTTGAACCTGGTGAGGTGAAGACAAGGTAGGAAGATCTTCAGGGGCTTAGTGTTAGGTTTATTTAAGGGGGGTTTGGGTTAGATTAGGGGTATGTGGGTGGTGGGTTGTAATGTTGGGGGGCTTGGGTATTGTATGTTTTTTTTTACAGGCAAAAGAGCTGAACTTCTTGAGGCATGCCCCGCAAAGGGCCCTGTTCAGGGCTGGTAAGGTAAAAGAGCTTTGAACTTTAGTTATTTAGAATAGGGTAGGGCATTTTTTTATTTTGGGGGGCTTTGTTATTTTATTAGGGGGCTTAGAGTAGGTGTAATTAGTTTAAAATTGTTGTAATATTTTTCTTATGTTTGTAAATATTTTTTTATTTTTTGTAACTTAGTTCTTTTTTATTTTTTGTACTTTAGCAAGTTTATTTAATTGTATTTATTTGTAGGAATTGTATTTAATTAATTTATTGATAGTGTAGTGTTAGGTTAATTGTAGGTAATTGTAGGTAGTTTATTTAATTAATTTATTGATAGTGTAGTGTTAGGTTTAATTGTAACTTAGGTTAGTATTTATTTTACAGGTAAATTTGTAATTATTTTAACTATTTTAGCTATTAAATAGTTCTTAACTATTTAATAGCTATTGTACCTGGTTAAAATAAATACAAAGTTACCTGTAAAATAAATATTAATCCTAAAATAGCTATAATATAATTATAATTTATATTGTAGCTATATTAGGATTTATTTTACAGGTAAGTATTTAGCTTTAAATAGGAATAATTTATTTAATAAGAGTTAGTTAATTTCGTTAGATTAAAATTATATTTAACTTAGGGGGGTGTTAGTGTTAGGGTTAGACTTAGCTTTAGGGGTTAATACATTTATTAGAATATAGGTGAGCTCCGGTCGGCAGATTAGGGGTTAATAATTGAAGTTAGGTGTCGGCGATGTTAGGGAGGGCAGATTAGGGGTTAATACTATTTATTATAGGGTTAGTGAGGCGGATTAGGGGTTAATAACTTTATTATAGTAGCGCTCAGGTCCGCTCGGCAGATTAGGGGTTAATAAGTGTAGGCAGGTGGAGGCGACGTTGTGGGGGGCAGATTAGGGGTTAATAAATATAATATAGGGGTCGGCGATGTTAGGGAAGCAGATTAGGGGTACATAGGGATAATGTAAGTAGCGGCGGTTTACGGAGCGGAAGATTAAGGGTTAATAATAATATGCAGGGGTCAGCGATAACGGGGGCGGCAGATTAGGGGTTAATAAGTGTAAGGTTAGGGGTGTTTAGACTCGGGGTACATGTTAGGGTGTTAGGTGCAGGCGTAGGAAGGGTTACCGCATAGCAAACAATGGGGCTGCGTTAGGAGCTGAACGCGGCTTTTTTGCAGGTGTTTGTTTTTTTTTCAGCTCAAACAGCCCCATTGTTTCCTATGGGGGAATCGTGCACGAGCACGTTTTTGAGGCTGGCCGCGTCCGTAAGCAACTCTGGTATCGAGAGTTGAAGCTGCGTTAAAAATGCTCTACGCTCCTTTTTTGGAGCCTAACGCAGCCATTCTGTGGACTCTCAATACCAGAGTTATTTTTATGGTGCGGCCAGAAAAAAACCGGCGTTAGTTTTTCGGGTCGTTACCGACAAAACTCCAAATCTAGCCGAGAGTAAGCATTATTGCATTGTCTTTTTATTAACAGTTTTTAATGTAATTCTACTGTATTTAATGGTTCTTTAATGTGGCCACTTACTACTGCAGTTGTATGTGAATGAACCAAATGGACCAGTAAGTCAAATTCTTTATTTCATGCTAGAACTGAAAGACTGGCCTATTACAGTATTGCTTTTAAAAGTGACCTAACTAGCGCCATTGGTGATAGATGTGCATTAATCCTATCCTATATATTTAGACATAGTTCATATACAGTGACCTTTGATATGTTTAAAGGTATTTTGCAATTAATTTGAATTTGCTAACTCATCAAATAGGAACCATTGTCTGTTGTGGGGATTTGTAGATACACATTTAACTTAATACATCATATCAGTGTTCTGTTCTCAGTTATGAAGAAAAAGATGGTATTGCAATGTGTCAAATTATTACAATGAATTCCATGGCAGCTAACATTTAAATTAATTTATTAGCAACATTATACATATTGCTCGTAAAAAATGCTCTATATTTCATGAAGTTAATACATTGATCACATAATATATGTATATATATATATATATATATATATATATACAAATTTTACTCACATCAAAGGTGTCTTCATGACCGCTCTGAAATAAATCTTCTTCAGTACTGTACAGAAAAACTGGCTTTGAAGTTCTTAGATGTCCATAAAAGGTGATATATACTTGAGATGTAGTTCCAGCAGAAGGAATCTCACTGGTGTAGATTGATACTTTCCATTTTCCAGCTGGTTATTTAGGTTTAAGAGACAAGAAAGGCAATAAATATGTTTTCTTTTTTTTTCTAAATTAAGGATAGTTTCTAAATTCATGCTATAATCTCTCTATATAATTGTTTTTTAAACATAACTGATAACAGTGCCACTAATCAGGTTGTCAGCAAATGGCCAATTAGCATGACTTATTCCTGCCATTTAGGACATATTGCCCAATTTTCATTTGTTTAACTTAGTCATAAAACCCATTTACAGAATGCTCTCAAGACATAAAGAATGAAGGATGGTCACACCCAGTTATACCTTTATTGATAATCTAAATGCAATATATATATAGGGTAGCTGACTGTGCCCCGGTAACTGTCTTATTGTAATACACACAAACTAATGATTATTTATAACCTACTTTGGCTGTCAATAAAATACAAAAAATAATGAATTTACCACACTTGGCTGCAAGTAACAAACGCATGAGCGGAGGTGTTCTACTTTACTGACAGTTGCACATAGAGAGTAGTGTTTTTAGCTTTTCCTTGGATGCATATAACACATACAGAACAGTGACTTTGCACTACATGGTTTACAATAATTTGAAACACATTAAAATGGAGAACATTTGACAGTACTCTGACTTTTTTTACCTTTTGTACTTTACCATATCCCCTTTATCCCCTTAGTGCTAGTATCATATACCTAGAGCTGCCACTAGAAACCATTGATTGGACCCCCCCCCCCTTTGACATATGCAATTTTTGGTCAATTGATGAAAATTTGAGCGCACTTTATTCAAGTGTAGTCAAACTTGAAAATGTTGTAATAGTAGTAACACACATGTATAAAAATACTCACACATACACTCATATACACACTCACATAGACACCCTCTAAAAAACACATGCACACTTCCCACTCACACAGATATCCATAGAAAAACTCACACAAATACAAGCACTCCACACATCCAAAGAGAAAACACACACCACAGACAGCTCTTGTGTACATTAACAGGAGTTAGACTACGTTTTTGTCAATTCACAACTTATAATAAACCTCTTTTCTCAAATTAAGTTACTATATATAATCCCCTGAAAATATCAAGTTCTATAGTGAAAGATATATAGTAGCCACCCTTTGACCACCTCATGCACATCTGTAAAATAAGGTAGAATACAAGTGGAATTAAAACATAAAGGGTCACTTTTGAACCCAAGAGATATAAACCCCTAGACGCGATTAGGATGTGCCATCCCAAAAGCGCTGGGCTTCTAACTGTCCCCCTCCGTCTAAAAAAACTGCATTGGATCCAACTGGAGGATTTGCCTGACATCTCAAGCAGGGGATCCAATCAGCACAGGGATTTCAGTGATGATGAGGTACTGATACAACGTGACGGCCAATTAGTTGAATTATTGGCTGTCAGCACTGTCTCTGTTTCCTCTCTCAGGGCCTGATATTCAGAAGCTCGCCAGCAAGGAGAAATCAAGCAAAATCTTTGGGATTTTTTTAGACCTTATATGTTAATATAGGTGTCTCTCTTTTACATCATGAACCCTGTACAGGTAGCCCTCAGTTTACACCGGGGTTAGGTTCCAGAAGGAATGGTTGTAAATCGAAACCGTTGTAAATTGAAACCCAGTTTATAATGTAAGTCAATGGGAAGTGAAGGAGTTAGGTTCCAGGCCCCTCTCAAAATTGACATAAGTAACACCTAATACATTATTTTTAAAGCTTTGAAATGAAAACTTTAAATGCTAAACAACATTATAAACCTAATAAAATAGATTGTAGCATCATCAAACTAAGTTTCATAAACAAAAACATTTGCTAAACCGCACCTAATAAAATAATCACACAAACACAGACTGTATCATCATCAATCTAAGTTTAATGAACAAAAACAAAATTATCACACAAACACAGACTGTATCATTATCAAACTAAGTTTAATGTAGAAAAACGTTTTTTTACTTGCATTTTTCTGCAGCTAAGGGAAATGGCTGCTAGATCTTTGTTCCTTTAAAAAATGGCTCCATTGCTCAGGTCTGGTTATACACTGATTAGCCTGCCTGTGTTTAATCACACAACAGACTGGATCATCATCAAACTAAGTTTAAAGAACAAAAACGTTTTTTACTTGCCTTTTTCTGCAAACAGTTCTCTGCATTGAGTCTGCAGCTAAGGGAAGTGGCTGCTAAATCTTGTTCCTTTGAAAGCTGATCCATTGATCATGTCTGGCTTGCTTTTCTTTGCATGTGTTTGCTGAAACACAAGCGGACAGCTCCACCTACTGGCTATTTTAATGTATGCATGTGCTAATGCTTTCAATAGCAGTCAATGCTTTTCAATAGCAAAAAAAAGGGCGTTATTCTGAAACGGCGCAAATTGAACAGTCGTAAACCGAGAGCCACCTGTATAATGAAACAAATATCTTCCAATTAAAATTTGCGTTTCTAACATTAATTTAGGGACCTCTCCATACTGATGAAATGTCTTAGATCATCTCACCTGAGAGGAGAACTTTTGAATATCAGTGCGATCTGAGGCAAGAGAGGAAGACAGATCAGTGATACATAGTGTCATAAATTGTCCCACAGTTCTTTAGAGTTGTAATATAAAAAATATATATTTTTTTTATTTAAATAACCCTTCACTGCTGATCACAGTTTTATTGGTGTGAACACTCTGATCAGTAGAATAGTACTACTGTTCAGTGCTTTTGGGGTGTGAATTTTTTAAATTAAAATATAGCACTTTTTGTCATTTTTATTTATTTTTAAGTTTTTAACTCTTTCCTGCAGTTTATTATCACTGCCATTTGTCTGTGATCAGTCTGATTAGAGCATTCTGTATGATCAATCTTCTCTTTTTTTTTTTAACTTTTTTTAAATAACCCTTTCATTGGTCTTTAGATTATATTTTGATGATGTGTAAGATTTATTTTGTTGGGTGGATGTGGGAATTAGGTGGTGAAGTGGGAATCGGTGGGTGGATTGAGGGATTTATTATTAGGTAGGGGTTAAAAAGAAATAATAATACGCCTGGTCGCAGCTTTTTATAAGTTGAGTACTGTTTTATTTTTTGGGTGGTATGTAGGTTTAATTTTGTTTGGTGGAAGTGGGAATTAGGGGGTGGGTTCAGGGAGGTAGTGTAAAGTACGAGTAAAAAAATAAAAAATCCTCTTTTGCATCATGTCATCATCATACTATTCCGTACAAGAGGCTTACGCTATTCTTGCACGGGATTCAGAGAGTGACACCTTTGCTTCATCTGATAGTGACATTGCTGCCATCTTTATTTTTTATGACTGTATTTTGGAGCCATTTGGGGCACATTTATAAAATTAACCATAGCTCACGGTAGCAATAACCAGCCACTTGTAATCGCTGATTAGTTATGTCGTGCCTGCAAATGGGCACATTTAGCGCTCTTGTAATCTAGCCGGCTAGAAGCAGTGATGAGAGGTGGGGGGTCCATGGAGGCTCCAAACCAGGATTCCAGCACCTCCTCAGGACCTGGGCCTCCCTGGCCCATCGGGCCTCTTAACTGGAGTTCCCCTTTCACCTGGTGGCAGATAGTGATACTTAATTGTAGTTATTCTTTGCTCTCTTTATTCTATGCTTCCCAAACATTTACCACTGAAACCTCAATTCCTTACAAATATGGCCACTACCAGAATGAAGTAGCCTGTATATCCTGGTCTAGGCAGCTTTTTTATTTATTTCAACCCTTTTAATGTGCAAACATAAAAGTACTGGTATTGATACAGTCCAGGCACAAAATGTGTGGATTTACTATAATTCATAAAACATCACTAATTAAGCTAATAATAATCATTATTATTATTATTATTATTATTATTATTAATAATAATAATAATAATAATAATAATAATAATACAAATATAAGATCTATAACATAGCAAAAACATGTTATAAACCAGTGTTTACCCTAATAGCAGTCTATAACACATTGGTTGTTAATCCTGTCACTCACTGAGACATTTTTTGTAATTTTGGATTAATTTCAATTTAGTTTTTTATTTTTAAAGAAGTTTTTTTATTTTCATTGTAACTTAGTATTTTTTAATTTAGGCAATTGGGGTTAATTTAGGGGTGTAAGGTTAGGGGGCTTAGTAATTTAAATAGGTTAATTGCGTTGTGGGGGTTTGGCAGTTTAGGGGTTAATAGATTAATTAGGTTAATTGTGATGTGGGTTAATGGTGGTTTAGGGGTTAATAGATTTATTAGTTTAATTGCGATGTGAGTTAATGGCGGATTAGGGGTTAATAGTTTAATTAGGTTAATTGCAATGTGGATGAATGGCGGGTTAGGGGTTACTACATATATAGGGAGATCACGATGTGGGTGAATGGCAGATTAGAGGTTAATAGTTTAATTAGGCATATTGTGTTGTGGGGGTTGTCGGTTTAGGGGTTAATACTTTTATTATTAGTTTCGATGTGGGGGGATTGCGGATATAGGGTTTTTTTATGTGTCTGGTTTATTTTTGGGAGGCGGTTAGACTTTTATGGGAGATTTAACTTATTTTTTTTATTTTCTTAGGCGCCGGCAGTTTCTAAAGTGCCGTAAGTCACTGGCGACTCCAGAAATTTGTATTTACGCACATTTCTGGACATTGCTAGTTTATTCAACTTACAACACTTTATGAACTGCCGGCGGGGTTAATGTGATTCCCCGAAGTGCAAGGTGAAATTACAGGTAATGCAGGTTTCAGCAGTTACGCTCAAGCCTGCGCCGCATATGTAATCTCGACCGTTATTGTCTTGCATTATTCAAAACAAAAGTCTGTAAAATGTGCAGTAATCAAGATCAGGATGCAGTAAAATAAACTCAGAGCTTTTTTTATACTGAGCATTGCAATGAGGTTTAAAACTGTAGACTATTATATATTAAAGGGCCAGTAAATACAGCAGATTTGCATAATCAACACATGCATGAAAAAAAAAAGACAATGCAATAGCACAGAGGGATTGATTCTTTTAAGCTGCGGTGGACAAGGGCGCACATATGCACCCCTGTCTGCTGCAGCTCGCCTCTGGCAGGTTAAATTTCGCTGTTTTGCGCTTGCGTGCAATCCCGCCCCCTGCCCATGCACAGCCAATCACACGCAGGCAAGAACTGTCAAGATTGTAATTCACCACCTAAGAGGTTAGGGAAGCAGCGGTCTAATGACCGCTGCTTGTTAAATACAGACTGTAGGTTCTCTTGTCAGAACCTGCAGTCGTAGGCAGGGGAAGCCTGCGGAAAGAGTTTGATAAATCAACCCCTTAGTCTGAATTTCAAATTAGTAGATTTTTTTTCCAGAAAATGTCATAGTTATGTCTATTGCCAGTTCTCCTGTATCATTAGACAGACATCAGCCAATCACAAATGCATATACGTATATTCTGGGAATTTTTGCACATGCTAAGTAGGAGCTGGTGATTTAAAAAGTGTAAATATAAAAAGACTGCACATTTTGTTAATGGAAGTAAATTTGAAAGTTGTTTAAAACGGCAAGTTCTGTCTGAATCATGAAAGTGTCATTTTTACTTGTCCCCTTAACCAAACACCAAACCATTTCAATTGGCTATTCTCAGTGGGAAATGATATTTGGGGGTGTATAATTTGCTTAGTCGGAGGGAGATCAAAAGAGAAACAATGTTGCATAAATGCTTTTTACCATACTAGCTCTTGAGAGGTTTCTTACAAAATGTTAGATATTGCAGAAGACATATTAGCTTTAGCAACTGATGATATGCCATAGGTTTCTTTGTCAATATAAATATATTCAGTGAATGCACAGGAGTGGTTATGGCTGTACATTTAGTCAAAAAGTATTTTGTTATTAAATATCAGGAGGTATTTTAATCTCTAAAAAAATGTCTTGCTGATAAACTATAGTGAAATTTGTCCAGCCCTGTTATTATTTTATTTCTAAACAAATGAATAAAATACACTGTTTTACTTATAGTACGGAATAGCAAAGATTTGGAGCGTATGTACAGTTTGTATTGCACATATGTACTACATCTAGAAGTAGGGACAATACTTTTCACTAGACAATATGGGCTTCACTTTCTGTTCCTCAGAATGTCTTGATAAAAGTTGCCCTGGAATAGTTCTGGTATGGGACATATAAAAATATTTTGCTAGTGTAATCTAATTACATTTACTATCATGCCTGTGTCTGTCAGGCTCACTCAGCATTAATATACCTCATTTTTTTTCAGTCTTTTGGTTAATTGGTCTGTGCCAGGCAGCCACCCAGCACTCATATCTTCTTCACCTTAATTTAAATATAAAAAAAAAAAAGTTTAAATTTGTTTGATAGTGTAATCTAATATAATTTTCTATCCGGCCTGTGTGTTTTGCTGACATACAGAGCCTACTGTGTTTACTTGCTGCCCTCCCTAGTCTATGAGCCACGACTCATATGTGTTTAACCTTTTTTTAATTTCCCCAAAAAAAGTCTTTAAATCATTATGCTAGTGTAATCTAATTTTATTTTCTATCAGGCCTGTGTCTGTCTATCTGACTTACACAGCATACTGTTGTTAATTGCTGCCCTACGTAGCAGCCAGCCAGTGCGACCACTCATAGAGTCATATGTGCATTGCACTTCTTAACATAATTTTAATATTAAAATCTAAAATTTTAAAATATTTTGCTAGTGTAATCTAACTTAATTTTCTATCAGGCCTGTGTTTTTATCACTTACACAGCATACTGTGTTAAATTGCTGCCCTACCTACCATCCACGACTCATATCTGCCAGCCTGTGTGCCAGGCCCAACTAGCCAATTAGTGGCACCAATCATAATTCTTCTAACAGTATATTAAAAAATAAAAATCATTATTTTTTGTACTGCAAATATTCAGTCTCCTAGTGCCATTGAATTGCATTTACCTCCTGCCTGCCACTGCCAGCCTTTTGTGCCAGGCCGTCTAGCCAACTATTTACACCAATCATAATTGTTGTCACAGACTATTTACTATTTAAAATTAAAAAAAATTTGATTGTTGATCTTAATCCTCAGTTTGCTCGTGCCATAGAATTGCACTTTTCTACTGCCTTCCAAGCCTGTGTGCCAGGCCTACTTGAAAAATATTTACACCAATCATATTTGTTGTCACAGTATTATTAATAATTAAAAATTAAATTTTTTGGTAATAGTTGTTGTGAATCCTCAGTTTGCTGGTGCCATTGAATTGCACTTTCCTCCTGCCTTGCAGCCTGCTGTGTACCAGGCCCACCTAGCCAATTATTGCCAGCAATCATATTTCTTTTAACAGTATTGCAAAAATTGTCAATCATCACTGTTTTGACTGTCAGTATTCAGTCTCCTAGTGTCCTTGAATTGCATTTACCTCCTGCCTGCCAGCCTTTTGTGCCAGGCCATCTTGCCAACTATTTACACCAATCATAATTGTTGTCACAGTGTAGTTACTAATTAAAATTAAAAAAAATCTTGATTGTTGATCTTAATCCTCAGTTTGCTCGTGCCCTAGAATTGCACTTTCTACTGCCTTCCAAGCCTGTGTGCCAGGCCTACTTGAAAAATATTTACACCAATCATATTTGTTGTCACAGTATTCTTAATAATTAAAAATTTAAATTTTTGGTAATAGTTGTTGTGAATCCTCAGTTTGCTGGTGCCATTGAATTTCACTTTCCTCCTGCCTTGCAGCCTGCTGTGTGCTAGGCCCACCTAGCCAATTATTGCCAGCAATCATATTTCTTTTAACAGTATTGCAAAAATTGTCAATCATCACTGTTTTGACTGTCAGTAATCAGTCTCCTAGTGTCCTTGAATTGCATCTACCTCCTGCCTGCCAGCCTTTTGTGCCAGGCCGTCTTGCCAACTATTTACACCAATCATATTTTTTTGTCACAGTATAGTTACTAATTAAAATTAAAAAATTCTTGATTGTTGATGATCTTAATACTCAGTTTGCTCGTGCCCTAGAATTGCACTTTTCTACTGCCTTCCAAGCCTGTGTGCCAGGCCTACTTGAAAAATATTTACACCAATCATATTTGTTGTCACAGTATTCTTAATAATTACAAATTAAAATTTTTGGTAATAGTTGTTGTGAATCCTCAGTTTGCTGGTGCCATTGAATTGCACTTTCCTCCTGCCTTGCAGCCTGCTGTGTGCCAGGCCCACCTAGCCAATTATTGCCAGCAATCATATTTCTTTTAACAGTATTGCAAAAATTGTCAATCATCACTGTTTTGACTGTCAGTAATCAGTCCCAGACCAAGAGCAGATGTCTTATTATTATATTTTGTATGGGTAATCATCCAGGCCGTATAGACCTCACCAAATAGGGGGAGTTACAGAGATTAAAGTGCTAAGAATGGTAGTACTTAAAACACAACCTAGTTAAAATGGGTACCAGACCGTATGTCTTATTATTATATTTTTTCAGGGTAATCAGGCAGGCCATATAGAACACCCCCGATAGGGGGGGGGGGAACAGGGATTAAAGTGCTAAGAAAAGTACTAATTAACACAAGCTAGTTATCATGGGTCCAACACCGTGTGTCTTGATGTTATACTTTGTCAGGGTAATCATGCAGGCCATATAGACCTCCCTTGATAGGGGGAGTAACAGGGATTACAGTTATAAGAATAGTACTACTTAAACACAACCTAATTACCATGGGTCCAAGACCAGATGTTTTATTATTATACTTTGTCAGGCTAATCATGCAGGCCATATAGAGCTCCAAGAAAAGGTAGGGGGGGTAAGAGGGATTCAAGTGATAAGAAAAGTTTTACTTAACACAACAAAATTACCATGGGTCCCAGACCGCGTGTCTTGTTGTTATACTTTGTCAGGGTAATCATAACCGCCATATAGACCTCCACCAATAGGGGGAGTTACAGGGCTCAAAGTGCGAAGAACAGTACTACTTAACACAACCTAGTTGGGTCCAAGAACGCATGTTTAATTATTAGACTTTATCAGGGTAATTATATATCTAACAAATCTATCTATTTCTCTTCTATCGATTCTATCTAACTATCAATCTATGTATATCTATCTATCCTATCTATCAATCTATCTTCTGTCCGGGATGTTTTGAGACAGCCACTTTGGGAATGTTAGTTGATTTAGGCCCATTATGGGTTAAAAGCAGACTCTGCATAAACTATGTAATTTTCCATGGGAGTTTTGCCAGGGATCCCCCTCCAGCATGCGACAGTCCAGGTGTTAGTACCCTTGAAACAACTTTTCCATCACTATTGTGGCCAGAAAGAGTCCTTGTAGGTTTTAAAGTTCGCCTGCCTATTGAATTCAATGGCGGGTTCGCGAACAATACCGGAAGTTTGAGTCCGCCGTTCGCGAACCGAAAATTTTAGGTTTGCGACATCACTAATTATTACATATATATAGAAATATATATTTAATAATACAAATTTAAAAAAATTCTATGTGAAGAACATAGGAAAGTAAAATATGCTTAACGCGCTTCAAGTTCCGCAATGTAGGTTTAATGTGGTGTCGGGTTAGCGCACATAAAAGCATACGGCTGGATTACGAGTTTTGCGTTAGGCTGAAAAAGCAGCGTTAACAGGTTCTAACGCTGCTTTTTCACTACCGCTGCTATTATGAGTCTTGCAGGTTTAGGGGCACCGCACACTTCTTTGGCCTTACAGCAAAATGACTTACTTAAACGTTGTATCCATAGCGCTGATATTACGAGTCTGTCCTGGGAGGCCAAAAAAACGAGCGGTACAGCATCTACCTCCAAGATCCGTAACGCATTCTAAAGTCAGTAGTTATGAGTTCTATACTACAACGCTGTAGCATAAAACTCATAACTAAAGTGCTAAAAAGTACACTAACACCCATAAACTACCTATTAACCCCTAAACCGAGGCCCTCCCGCATCGCAAACACTAAAATAAAAGGTTTAACCCCTAATATGCCCCTCCAGACATCGCCGCCACTATAATAAACATATTAACCCCTAAACTGCTGCACTCCCGCCTCGCAAACACTAGTTAAATATTATTAACCCCTAATCTGCCGCCCCTAACATCGCCACCACCTACATTATACTTATCAACCCCTAATCTGCCGCTCCGGACATCGCCACCACCTACATTATACTTATTAACCCCTAATCTGCTGCGCCCAACATCTCCAACACCTACATTATTATTATTAATCCCTAATCTACCGCCCTTAATGTTGCCCCAACCTACCTACACTTATTAACCCCTAATCTGCCTCCCCCAACGTCGCTGCCACTATTTTAAATTTATTAACCCCTAAACCTAAGTCTAACCCTAACCCTAACACCCCTTAACTTAAATATAATTTAAATAAATCTAAATAAAATTACTATCATTAACTAAATTATTCCTATTTAAAACTAAATACTTACCTATAAAATAAACCCTAAACTAGCTACAATATAACGAATAGTTACATTGTATCTAGCTTAGGGTTTATTTTATTTTACAGGCAAGTTTGTATTTATTTTAACTAGGTAGAATAGTTATTAAATAGTTATTAACTATTTAATAACTACCTAGATAAAATAAATCCAAAAGCACCTGTCAAATAAAACCTAACCTAAGTTACACTAACACCTAACACTACACTACAATTAAATAAATTAACTAAATGAAATACAATTAGCTAAAGTACAAAAAAACAAACACTAAATTACACCTACTCTAATAGCCCTATCAAAATAAAAAAAAAATCCCCCCCAAAATAAAAAAAAAACCTAGCCTAAACTAAACTACCAATAGCCCTTAAAAGGGCCTTTTGCGGGGCATTGCCCCAAAGTAATCAGCTCTTTTACCTGTAAAAAAAATACACACAACCCCCCAACAGTTAAACCCACCACCCACACAACAAACCCCCCAAATAAAAAGCTAACTAAAAAAACCTAAGCTCACCATTGCCCTGAAAAGGGCATTTGGATGGGCATTGCCCTTAAAAGGGCAGTTAGCTCTTTTGCGACCCAAAGCCCTAAGCTAAAAATAAAACCCACCCAATACACCCTTAAAAAAACCTAACACTAATCCCATTAAGATCGACTTATAGTTCTGAAGACCGGACATCCATCCTCAAGGAAGCGGCAGAAGTCTTCATCCAAGCCGGGCGAAGTGGTCCTCCAGACGGGCAGAAGTCTTCATCCAGACAGCATCTTCTATCTTCATCCATCTGACACAGAGCGGCTCCATCTTCAAGACATCCGACGCGGAGCATCCTCTTCATCCGGAGTCTTCTTACTGAATGAAGGTACCTTTAAGTGACATCATCCAAGATGGCATCCCTTAGATTCCGATTGGCTGATAGAATTCTATCAGCCAATCGGAATTAAGGTAGAAAAAATCTTTTTGGCTGATGCAATCAGCCAATAGGATTGAGCTTGCATTCTATTGGCTTATTGGAATAGCCAATAGAATGTGAGCTCAATCCTATTGGCTGATTGGATCAGCCAATAGGATTGAACTTCAATCCTATTGGCTGATTGCATCAGCCAATAGGATTTTTCTACCTTAATTCCGATTGGCTGAATTCTATCAGCCAATCGGAATCTAAGGGACGCCATCTTGAATGAGGACGCTTAAAGGTACTTTCATTCAGTAAGAAGACTCCGGATGAAGAGGATGCCCCCCCCTTTTGCGCTCTCTTTCTTCCACCTCTCTTTAGCTCTGTCTCTCTCCCCATCCCTCTCTTTTGCTTTTTCTCCCCCTCTCTTTTGCGCTCTCTCCTACCTCTCTTTTGCGCGCTCTCTCACTCCACCTCTCTTTTGCTCTCTCTACCCCCTCTCTTTGGCTCTCTCTATCCCCCTCTCTTTTGCTCTCTCTCCCCTCTCTTTTGCTCTTCCCCCTCTCTTTTTGCTCCCTCTCTCCCGCTCCTCTCTTTTGCTTTATCTCCCCCCTCTATTTTGCTCTCTCCCCTCTCTCTTTTGCGCTCTCCCTCTCTCCCACTCTCTTTTGCTCTCTCTCCCCCCTCTCTTTTGCTCTCTTTCCCCCCTCTCTTTTGCACTCTCTCTCCCCCTCTCTTTTGCGCTCTCTCTCCCCTCTCTCTTTTGCACTCTCTCCCCCCTCTCTTTTGTGCTCTCTCCCCTTCTCTTTTGAGCTCTCTCTCTCCCCCTCTCCTTTGCGCTCTCTTTCCCCTCTCTCTTTTGTGCTCTCTCTCCCCTTCTCTTTTGCGCTCTCTCTCCCCCCTCTCTTTTGCACACTCTCTCTCCCCCCTCTCTTTTGTGCTCTCTCCCCCCTCTCTTTTGCAATCTCTCCCCACCTCTCTTTTTCGATCTCTCCCCACTTTCTTTTGCGCACTCTCTCTCCCCCCTCTCTTTTGCGCTCTCTTTCTTCCACCTCTCTTTTGCTCTGTCTCTCTCCCCATCCCTCTCTTTTGCTCTGTCTATCTCACTATCCCTCTCTTTTGCTTTTTCTCCCCCTCTCTTTTGCGCTCTCTCCCACCTCTCTTTTGCGCGCTCTCTCACTCCACCTCTCTTTTGCTCTCTCTACCCCCTCTCTTTGGCTCTCTCTATCCCCACTCTCTTTTGCTCTCTCTCCCCTCTCTTTTGCTCTTCCCCCTCTCTTTTTGCTCCCTCTCTCCCGCTCCTCTCTTTTGCTTTATCTCCCCCCTCTATTTTGCTCTCTCCCCTCTCTCTTTTGCGCTCTCCCTCTCTCCCACTCTCTTTTGCTCTCTCTCCCCCCTCTCTTTTGCTCTCTTTCCCCCCCTCTCTTTTGCACTCTCTCTCCCCCTCTCTTTTGCGCTCTCTCTCCCCTCTCTCTTTTGCACTCTCTCCCCCCTCTCTTTTGTGCTCTCTCCCCTTCTCTTTTGAGCTCTCTCTCTCCCCCTCTCCTTTGCGCTCTCTTTCCCCTCTCTCTTTTGTGCTCTCTCTCCCCTTCTCTTTTGCGCTCTCTCTCCCCCCTCTCTTTTGCACACTCTCTCTCCCCCTCTCTTTTGTGCTCTCTCCCCCCTCTCTTTTGCAATCTCTCCCCACCTCTCTTTTGCGATCTCTCCCCACTTTCTTTTGCGCACTCTCTCTCCCCCCTCTCTTTTGCGCTCTCTTTCTTCCACCTCTCTTTTGCTCTGTCTCTCTCCCCATCCCTCTCTTTTGCTCTGTCTATCTCACCATCCCTCTCTTTTGCTTTTTCTCCCCCTCTCTTTTGCGCTCTCTCCCACCTCTCTTTTGCGCACTCTCTCACTCCACCTCTCTTTTGCTCTCTCTACCCCCTCTCTTTGGCTCTCTCTATCCCCCCTCTCTTTTGCTCTCTCTCCCCTCTCTTTTGCTCTTCCCCCTCTCTTTTTGCTCCCTCTCTCCCGCTCCTCTCTTTTGCTTTATCTCCCCCCTCTATTTTGCTCTCTCCCCTCTCTCTTTTGCGCTCTCCCTCTCTCCCACTCTCTTTTGCTCTCTCTCCCCCCTCTCTTTTGCTCTCTTTCCCCCCCTCTCTTTTGCACTCTCTTTCCCCCTCTCTTTTGCGCTCTCTCTCCCCTCTCTCTTTTGCACTCTCTCCCCCCTCTCTTTTGTGCTCTCTCTCTCCCCTTCTCTTTTGAGCTCTCTCTCCCCCTCTACTTTGCGCTCTCTTTCCCCTATCTCTTTTGTGCTCTCTCTCCCCTTCTCTTTTGCGCTCTCTCTCCCCCCTCTCTTTTGCACACTCTCTCCCCCCCTCTCTTTTGTGCTCTCTCCCCTCTCTCTTTTGCAATCTCTCCCCACCTCTCTTTTGCGATCTCTCCCCACTCTCTTTTGCGCACTCTCTCTCCCCCCTCTCTTTTGCGCTCTCTTTCTTCCACCTCTCTTTCGCTCTGTCTCTCTCCCCATCCCTCTCTTTTGCTCTGTCTATCTCACCATCCCTCTCTTTTGCTTTTTCTCCCCCTCTCTTTTGCGCTCTCTCCCACCTCTCTTTTGCTCGCTCTCTCTCTCCCCCTCTCTTTTGCGCGCTCTCTCTCCCACTCTCTTTTGCGCTCTCTCTCGCTCCACCTCTCTTTTGCTCTCTCTACCCCCACTCTTTGGCTCTCTCTATCCCCCCTCTCTTTTGCTCTTCCCCCTCTCTTTTTGCACCCTCTCTCCCCCTCCTCTCTTTTGCTTTCTCTCCCCCCTCTCTTTTGCTTTCTCCCCCTCTCTTTGCGCTCTCCCTCTCTCCCCCTCTCTTTTGCTCTCTCTCCCCCTCTCTTTTTTTCTCTCTCCCCCCTCTCTTTTGCGCTCTCTCCCCCTCTCTTTTGCGCTCTCTCTCCCCCTCTCTTTTGCGCTCTCTCTCCCCCTCTCTTTTGCGCTCTCTCTCTCCCCTCTCTCTTTTGCACTCTCTCCCCCTCTCTTTTGTGCTCTCTCTCCCCTTCTCTTTTGCGCTCTTTCTCCCCCTCTCCTTTGCATTCTCTCTCCCCCCTCTCTTTTGCGCTCCCTCTCCCCTTCGCTTTTGCGCTCTCTCCCCCCCCCCCCTCTTTTGCACACTCTCTCTCCCCCCTCTCTTTTGCGATCTCTCCCCACTCTCTTTTGCGCTCTCTTCCTCCTCTCTTTTGCTCTGTCTCTCTCCCCATCGCTCTTTTTTGCTCTTTCTCCCCCTCTCTTTTGCGCTCACTCCCACCTCTCTTTTGCGCACTCTCGCTCTCCCCCTCTATTTTGCGTGTTCTCTCTCCCCCTCTCTTTTGCACTCTCTTTCTCCCCCTCTCTTTTGCTCTCTCTCTCTCCCCCCTCTCTTTTGCACTCTTTCTCCCCCTCTCTCTCTCCCCCTCTCTTTTGCGCTCTCTCCCCCTCTCTTTTGCGCTCTCTTCCCTCCTCTCTTTTGCACTCTCTCCCACCTCTCTTTTGCTCTCTCTCTCCATCCCTCTCTTTTGCTCTCTCTCACCCTCTCTTTTGCTTTTTCTCTTTCCCCCTCTTATTTTCTCTCTCCCTCTCTTTTGCTCTCTCTCTCTTCCCTCTATTTTGCTCATTCCCATCTCTTTTGCTCTTTCCCCTCTATTTTGCTTTTTCTCCCCCCTCTCTTGCTCTTTCCAATCTATTTTGTTCTCTCCCCCTCTCTTTCTATCTCTCTCCCCTTCTCTTTTTATCTCTCTCCCCTCTATCCCTTGTGTGCGGGACCGGACACGCCCCCTGCCATGCCCGGTCACGCCCAGTCATGCCACTCACTCCCAGCCACGCCCACTTTCACCTGCACCGGCTGTTCAGGTAGGGACTCTAAGGCCAGGTGTGTTTGTCATTGCGCGCAGTCTCTACTGCGCATAACAGTTTCGGACAAACACACTTGGCCTTTTATTATATAGGATATCCGCATTTGTTAAAAAAAAATCCTCCTTGAAGAAGTTTGACCGTAGTCGAATGAAACGCATAGAGGTAACGAGGTGACGTACTAGGACATACTCCAGGTTTCTGACCGTTCGTTGCTGGCACATGTCTGGTGTTTGTCATTCCGGACGCTGACACAGGGAATTCTAGTGGTGCTGCCGTAGGCTGTCTTTCAGTTTGGCGATACTGTTTTCTCTGAACACTCGACTCTGTGGCTGCAGAACCCTGGAGGGGTTCCTGAGTATTTTTATGTCTTTTGATGTGTAAGTGAGCATGTATTATTGTTATAGTATTGTTTTCACTCTTGGTTGGACTAAGGAATAACCAGCTTAAAGGAGCTGCACCTGGATTCATCTTCATGCTATCTCAACTTGATGTATTGGTTTTAATGTAATCATTGAGATTTGCACTTTATATGTGTCCATATTATGCCACCTTTTTGAAATTTTTATTTGGTATTCTCTGAAAGCCTATTTATAGTGGTGTGTATATATATATATATATATATATATATATATATATATATATATATATATATATATAGTGTTTTTTGGAACTCTAATATTAATCTGGGTATTGGTTTAAGTGCTGTGTTAATTTTAGTGTGTTATGTCATATATATATATATAAATATATATATATATATATATATATATATATATAAATTTTATTATTATTATACTTTATTTATTAAGCGCCAACATATTCCGCAGTGCTGTCCATGGATACAATTGATTTAAATAAAACAATACAAGACTTGTAAGATACAGGACAAAATTTACACATACAGGAGGGATTGAGGGCCCTATTCCCGTGGCAACTTACAATCTAGAAGGGTAGGAGGTTGAGAAACAGGAGGTGAGGACTGCAAGATTGAGAAGGATGTTAATACAGAGTTAGATGAGGGAAATATTAGGTAAGTGAAATTAATTTATTATTGAGTTGAGTGGTAGACTTCCCTGAACAGAAAAGTGTTCAGGGAGCATTTAAAGGAAGAAAGATTAGGGCAAAGCCTGACAGCACGAGGGAGAGTGTTCCCGAGGGTAGGTGCTGCACGACAGAAGTCCTGCAGTCTAGCATGAGAGGAGGTGATAGTTGCGGATGCAAGGAGCAGGTCATTGTTGGATCTTAGTGGACGGGCTGGAGTATACTTGTGTATTAGAGAGGATAGGTAGAGGGTAGCGGCGTTGGTGACAGTTTTGTATGTAAGGGTGAGAATTTTGAATTTAATTCTGCTGTGAATGGGGAGCCAATGAAGGGACTCACAGAGAGGTGCAGCAGATACAGATCGACGGGAAAGGTGGATCAGCCTGGCAGAGGCATTTAGGATGGATTGAAGGGGGGAGAGGCGGGAAAGAGGAAGGCCAGTGAGTAGGTTGTTGCAGTAGTCAAGTCGGGAGATAACAAGGGAGTGGATTATTTGCTTTGTGGTGTCAGCGCTCAGAAAAGGGCGAATTTTGGAAATATTGCGTAGATGATTGCGGCAGGATGTAGAAAGCGATTGGATATGGGGGATGAAGGATAGGTTTGAGTCAAGTGTGACTCTGAGGCAGCGGACTTGGGGTGATAGGGAAATGGTGATGCCGTCAACAGGGATAGAGAAGTCAGAAGTCGGCGTAGAGCTTGAGGGGGGATAAGAAGGAGCTCAGTCTTGGACATGTTAATCTTTAGGTGGTGAGAGGCCATCCAGGAAGAAATACCAGATAAGCAGTTGCTGACATGAGAGAGGACAGAGGGAGAGAGAGCAGGGGTGGAGAGGTAGATCAGGGTGTCATCAGCATAGAGGTGATATTTGAAACCATAACTGTTGATAAGTTTACCCAGTGAAGAAGTATAGATGGAGAAGAGTAGAGGACCCAGAACACATCCTTGAGGTACTCCAACAGACAGAGGCATAGGAGAGGAGGAGTTGCCGGCAAATGACACAGAAAAAGACCTGTGAGAAAGATAGGAGTGAATCCAGGAAAGAGCAGTGTCACAGAGGCCAAAAGAGTCTGTAGGAGGAGGGGGTGGTCAACTGTGTCGAAGGCAGCTGAGAGGTCAAGTAAGATGAGTATAGAGTAGTGGCCAATATTTTTAGCAGAGAGAAGATCGTTTGTGACCTTGGTAAGGGCAGTCTCAGTTGAGTGTTTTGGGCGGAATCCGGATTCCGGTCAAGCAAGGAGTTGGCGGACAGGAAGTGGGTTAGGCGATTGTAAACTAGTTTTTCAAGGAGTTTTGATGTTAGTGGAAGCAGTGATATGGGGCGGTAGCTTTCAGGAGAAACATAATTTATGTAAGAACTTACCTGATAAATTAATTTCTTTCATATTAGCAAGAGTCCATGAGCTAGTGACGTATGGGATATACATTCCTACCAGGAGGGGCAAAGTTTCCCAAACCTCAAAATGCCTATAAATACACCCCTCACCACACCCACAATTCAGTTTAAAGAATAGCCAAGAAGTGGGGTGATAAGAAAAGAGCGAAAGCATCAAATAAGGAATTGGAATATTTGTGCTTACAAAAAAATCATAACCACCACAAAAAGGGTGGGCCTCATGGACTCTTGCTAATATGAAAGAAATGAATTTATCAGGTAAGTTCTTACATAAATTATGTTTTCTTTCATGTAATTAGCAAGAGTCCATGAGCTAGTGACGTATGGGATAATAAATACCCAAGATGTGGAACTTCCACGCAAGAGTCACTAGAGAGGGAGGGATAAAATAAAGACAGCCAATTCCGCTGAAAAATTAATCCACTACCCAAATCAAAAAAGTTTCAATTTCTATAATGAAAAAAACTGAAAATATAAGCAGAAGAATCAAACTGAAACAGCTGCCTGAAGTACCATTCTACCAAAACTGCTTCTAAAGAAGAGAAAACATCAAAATGGTAGAACATAGTAAAAGTATGCAAAGAAGACCAAGTCATTGCTTTGCAAATCTGATCAACAGAAGCTTCATTCTTAAAAAGCCCAGGAAGTAGAAACTTACCTAGTAGAATGAGCCGTAATCCTCCGAGGCGAGAATCCACCCGACTCCAAATAAGCATGATGAATCAAAAGTTTAAGCAAGATGCCAAATAAATGGCAGAAGCCTTTTGACCTTCCTAACACCAGAAAAAATAACAAATAGACTAGAGACTATCTGAAATCTGAATAGCTTCAACATAAGATTTCAAAACTCTTACCATATCCAAAGAATGTAAGAATCTTACCAAAGAAGTCTTAGGAAAAGACAATAATTCCTCCCTAATGTTGATAGAAATCACAACTTTGGGTAAGAATTGAAATGAGGATAGCAAAAACCACCTTATCCTGATGAAAAAATCAGAAAAAGGAGACTCACAAGAAAGAACAGATAATTAAAAATTGTTCTAGCTGAAGAGATGTCTAAAAAGAACAATACTTTCCATGAAAGTAAATAATGTCTAGAGAAAACATATGCTCAAATAGAAGAGCCTGTAAAGCCTTTAGAACCAAATTAAAACTCCAAGGAGGAGAAATTGGCTTAACGACAGGTTTGATAAGAACCAAAGCCTGAACAAAAATAATGAATAACAGGAAGGAACACTGCCTTACCCTGATGAAAAATCAGAAAAGGAGATCCACAAGAAAGAGCAGAAAACTCAGAAACTCTTCTAGCAGAAGAGATAACCAAAAGGAACAATACTTTCCAAGAAAGTAATTTTAATGTCCAGAGAACGCAAAGGTTCAAACGGAGGAGCATGTAAAGCCCTCAGTACCAAATTGAGACTCCAAGGAGGAGATATTGACTTAATGACAGGCTTGATACAAACCAAAGCCAGTACAAAACAATGAATATCAGAATGAATAGCAATCTTTCTGTGAAAAAGAACAGAAAGAGTAGAGATTTGTCCTTTCAAAGAACTTGCAGACAAAACCTTATCTAAACCAACCTGAAAAATTGTAAAATTCTAGGAATTCTAAAAGAATGCCAAAAGAATTTATGAGAAGAATACCAAGAAATGTAAGTCTTCCAAACTCGATAATAAATCTTTCTAGAGACAGATTTACAAACCTGTAACATAGTATTAATCACTGAGTCAGAGAAACCTCTATGACTAAGAATCAAACGTTCAATCTCCATACCTTCAAATTAAATGATTTGAGATCCTGATGGAAAAATGGGCCTTGAGATAGAAGGTCTGGTCTTAACGGAAATGTCCAAGGTTGGCAACTGGCCATCCGAATGAGATCCGCATTCCAAAACCTGTGATGCTATACTGGAACCACCAGCAGTACAAACGAACGCTCCATTAGAATTTTGGAAGAACTAGAGGCGGAAGATATAGACAGAATGATAATTCCAAGGAAGTGTCAATGCATACGCTACTTCCGCCTGAGGATCCCCGGACCTGAAATAGGCCCCTGGGAAGTTCCTTGTTAAGACGAGAGGCCAACAGATCTATTTCTGGAAGCCCTCACATCTGAAAAATTAAAAAACATATCTGGGTAAAGACCATTCTCCCGGATGTAAAGCTTGATTAACAGAGATAATCCGCTTCCCAAACGTCTATACCTGGGAAAAGGACCCCAGAATTTAGATAGCAGCTGGATTTAGCCCAAGCAAATATCCGAGATACTTTTGTCACAGTCTGATAGTCACACCCTGATGATTGACATACATCACAGATGTGATAATGTCTGAAAAAAACAATAAACGTCTCTTCTTCAAAAGAAACCAACTGAAGAACTCTGGGAATGCACGGAGTTCCAAAATATCAAATGGTAATCTCGCCTCCTGAGATTTCCAAACCCCTTGTGCTGACAGAGAACCTCAGACAGCCTCCCAACCTAAAAGACTCGCATCTATAGAGATCATGGTCCAGGTTGAAATAATCGAAGAGACCTGTAGAACTAAATGATGGTGATCTTAACCACCGAATCAAAGATAGATAAACATAGAATTCGAAGATTTAAAAAGTGAAATCCTAGAATCCCTGCACCATTATTCAGCATAAAAAACTGGAAAGGTTTTCTATGAAAATGAACAAAGGGAATTGAATCCAATGCTGCAGCCATAAGACCTAAATTTCTATGCATATATAGCAACTGAAGGAAATAATAGACTGAAGGTACCGACAGACAGAACCCAATAAAAAAGTTACTTGTCTGTTAGAGACAAACGGCTAGATTTAGAGTTCGGCGGTAGCCGTCAAAACCAGCGTTAGAGGCTCCTAACGCGGGTTTTTTACGCACTCCGGTATTTAGAGTTTATTTACCGCGACTCAAAATACACCTAACGCTCAACTTTCTACCGCCACCTCAGACCCAGTAGTAAACATATACCGCACAAAAAAACATCCACGAATCACAAAACAAATATTACACAAAGTACACTTACACTCATACAAACACAACACTATCTTTATTTTTCGGAATTGTTATTTTTTCTTTAAAATACAAAGGATTAAAGTTGCGAGATCTCGGGTGTTTGAAAAAAATCCACACAAATCCATTTTCCCATTGACTTACATGGACATACGGGAAAAGACCCTCATATACCTACATCTAACGAATAACATTATCACAAACATACACTCATCGATGCATACAAACAATATACACCACATTACATACACAAAATATTTATTTATTACAAAAAGAACACGATTTAGTTACTTTTTCACACAAGCTCATGACGTCACTCACTTTACGAGGAAAACCAGTCTTAGAAAAAAAAATATAGAAATCTTTGGAGCCTCCATTGACTTCTATTGGGAAGACGTGCTCGTGCACGCGAAACCCTCATTTCCCTAACGCACGCAAATAGCGTAGACGGAAAAACTCCAAATACCAGCGCTAGAAAATACATGCTTTTATGCGTTAGACCCAGCTATGATAAATAGATCAAGAAATGACTATTTCCCTATGGTGGATTTATGTTTTTTAATATTAAATATTCACCACACCATAAATATTTTTAACACTTTTAGATTACATCAACTACAAATCCCCATCACTAGTAACACATTATTATTTCAATAAAATTACATTTACAATTAAAATAAAATTCAATACACATTTCTGGATTCACAAACACTACACAATGGGAAACATCTCTCATTTACCTTTATTATTGCATA